>NC_088300.1:13204953-13504953 GCF_032854445.1 Liolophura sinensis | reverse complement strand
TATGGCACAACGGGCTGGCCTTGATCGAAGACTAAAGAAGAAGAAAATTTAAATATCAAACCAATACAATTAAAAAGAGTATGCATTTCCTCGCGGGTGCATCTCATAAAATATTCTAACATGTACATAAAGTTGATAAATTATAAATAAAGTCAGCGCCAAGATCCGCTGTGGACGACTCCATTTTGCCTAAGAACTAGTCCTGAAGTCTTCTGTGTTAGGAGGAGAATTGCCGTCGGAAACCGTCGAAATGCAGTTCGTACATTTCGGGTAGAGCTCTTCTTCCCAGAAGGTAGCGAACAGTACAGTTCGTTTTCCGCTTGACGATCAGGAAACAGGAATGCTGGACGTAGGTTCCGAGTTTACACGACCAAGCCGGCAGTTTTAACGACTCTCATTGGCTGAAAGGCAACACACCCCCAGCATAAATTACAGGGCGTTAAAGATGGAGGACTCGATGGAGCGCTTTATGTCAGCTTTGCCGCTTTCAGGCATTACGTGTATGGCGAGGAAAAATCGCAAAATTATGCAGCAGGCACCACCATATATAAAAAATGCGCTCTTTTCAGCGTATAGTGTCATTTTAAAAAGTTTTCTTCTCCTTTAAGAAAAAGTATCAAAATGTGATTTTGAGATCCTTATGTAAAGATTAACTCAGTATTACATTTTATATATCATGAAAAGTATCATTTTCGATTTGATTTCGATTTCGTTCTCAAGTCTTCAGTCTATAACAAAATTAAGTAAATTACCAGCTCGATATTGTTAGAAACTTGATTTGAAAATGAGTAGTAAAAAGTCGAAATTAAGAGACTTTCAATACGTGGTAGGTGAGAGCCTAAAAGTATAGGCTGTCAGTTTGGTACGTGATTACAGAAATAGACTATGGGGACGTGTTGAGGGAGTGCAGAATTAGGGTGACAAAACGTGGTACGATAATGCAGAAATAGGCTTGCTTTACGTGGTATGTTTGTGCAGTAATAGGTTTCCAATATGTGGTACGCTTATGCAGAAATAGGATGCCAAAACGTGGTACGATAGTGGAGAGATATGCTGTCATTGCGTGGTACGTGATTGTGGAAAGAAGCTGTCATGACATTGTAGGCCTACGCGAGTCAATGGCAATGACCACCATACGTTTCTGTACAAACACCATCTGAACATACGGCGCTGTAAATCAACTAGGCGCTTATGGCTGTAAAGACACGACATGACCCTCGCTAGTCTCTAAACAACTTACTCCACAATCACCTGTCTTTTGTCGTCTATACCCAACGCTAAATGGACTTCTTCAATTTGATTTTGTCAGGCTGAATTGCGCGTATTCCCCGCTAAATGTGATCACTGGGAATGATCTGCCAACGGATTATCTTTTGTAAATGGTGGCAGCGGTGGGATCGATCAAGTGCTGTGCTCAATAAGCGTGTATCGCTTCAGCTGGAGAGGACATGGGAAAGCAGGCGGTGTGACTTGTGCAGGCCGCCGCCTCAGATCTAACGGTGGAAATGGCCACTGTCATGCCTCTGAAACACGCCACACATCCGGGGTCCGGCCTTAAAACACAAGTACGGAGATGCGACATTTGGAATGATTGGTATGAACTTCGGGTTTACCACACTGTTACAGACGAAATTTTGTTCAAAATATTTCATATACACCGATTGCTTTGGAGTTTCTTTTTGCCCGAGGTGTTTAATTCCTGGTGTTGTGTTTACATGCTATTAGATGTGGATGTGTATTCTGTTCGTCGACCGTAAGAAAGAATTTGTGAAGATCAACAAAAATAGTTGAACGTTTCCTGGAAAATATTCTGAAAACTCACCCTGTACCGCCTTTTCTGCTGAATTCCGTACATTTCCGTACTAGTCCAAACGAAACACGTGTAAAAGAAAGACTTGCTACACGAAGAAGAGAAACAGGCATCACTGATATTAGGGAAAACGTTTTTGAATTTCTAAGCCCAAAACTTAGAATCATATTTCATACATTATATTTTAAAAAGCTGCCCACTTCCAAGCAATAAGGTAATATAAATACCGCGGGTAAATAAATACATTGCTATTCACAAAGGAAAAAATGAGAAAGTAAACGATAGAAGCGACAACCCGTGTTCCTGCCGAGTTTCTGTGAAGCTTGACCCTCAAGTGACCTTGGAACACTGGCCGATCCTAACCATTAGACGTGACTTTGCAAAGAGTCATATTAATAACTCCTCCGGAAATCTTATTAGCCATATTCCTTTCTCATTCCCGGAAGAAGATTGTATTGCCACTCACTTTTTCTCATTTTCAGCACTGAGTAGAACAGCCGTGATTAATGCACGGGGCAAACTGCAGGAGTGAAACCTGACTCAGTTAAATCAGCTTTTGGGTAACTCGTACTATCCTAACAGATAATAGACTCGTATCTCATAATTGACATGAATAAGTTATTGCATGTCTCTTTCTTTTTTTTTACAAACATAATAGAACCGATCTCGCTGCAAATGTTTGTAATTTGTTATACTCGAATTTTAGAATCCTTTGATAACATTCTCGAGAATGGCAATAAAAAGAAACAACTGCCTAAATCAAAATGATATTTATGTGAGGTGTATAGGTGTAAGTTAAATAGAAAAACGTATATAACGACAAAAGCATAGCATCCTGTTATACGAGTGACACGAATCCAGAAAGGTTTATCTATTAAAGATTCAATATCTTGCATGAAACTTGACTGCGTTATAGAAAATTAGTGAACAACAACTGTTCTTTTGTGAACCAAATGAGCCAGTAACTAACCCATGTTGGAACATCATGTCCAAGGGATGTTGCTTTGCGACACTAAGCCCCGTATCCGGAAACAAACATCGGTCAGCTAATGACATGATGGTAATCACAAAAATGCATCGTTGTTATAACATCGCAGTATATCGCACAAATTGATTTCGAAAACAATGACTGACAATATGTCTGTCGAAATAATTCAATAATGATGATATTATGTATGGAATCAACAGTGCATGTTGAGCATGTGATGAGGATGGGAAAAGTTCACACAGTGCAAACAAATACGATCTACAAAGTAAATACGGTACACTTCCGAGGGAATCGACTCCAGAAATAAAATAACCGAGAAGTGAAAGGTAAAATAGATTTTATTCACAATTATATGTCCGCTTGCCTTTACGCTTGACTTTCCAGCACTTGGAGCACCGAAGACTGGCTGAGTTCAATGATCTGACTGGAACTACATGGACTGTTCCCTCGACCATTTCGAATCAGTAAATGGCAGTGATGCATACACACGGCTGGTATAGTATTGCATGATAAAGTAAATAACAGTTAGATGTAACAGTGACATCACAAAAATGGAAGTGTAACACACGCATCCATCAAGAGAGGAAGGCCTCAAAGAGTCTGAAACAACAGCACATCACCAGGCGTCTGACAACCATCCTGACGTAAAGCCGTAGACGAACCAGTGCGTATTGGCAGGATCTTGGTAAAGGGGTTTGTCAGTCGACAGACAGGACAAGTCATTGGATGCCTGAGCAAGTGAGCCCCCCCCCCCCTCCCCTTCTCCCCGAGAAAATAACCAGCTATCCGTCCATGCACAGATATCCATGGAAACGGTCCGAAAAAAAATACATGAGAGAAGGTATGACATGAGGGATCAAAATTCTGATGAGTGACTTACCTGTTAAGCAAATTTCAATGATAAGTAAACTTCATTCAAAACATTGGTTTACATGCAGAATGACCCGTCGCAGGGTAAAACAATCAGATGAACTGTTATTATTTTCGAAATCAATATGTGAGATATACTGAAATATATATTTATATTGTTTAATTAATTTAATTTTGGTCTAATGCCATCCCGTAGCAAGAAGTTTTCACTCTCACACAGAGGTCAGGTTTGCCATGAATAATCCTTAGGGTAATCAACAACCCTCCGAACGCCAGTTGAGTGAACGATTGAACGATTGTGGTTCATCGCCACAGTGGGAGTGTGTACTCCACCTGCATCGCTACATTGAGAGTGTGTACTCCACCTGCATCGTCACAGTGGGAGTGTGTGCTCCACCCGCATCGCCACAGAGGAAGTGTGTACTCCACCTGCATTGCCACAATGAGAGTGTGTATTCCAGCCGCATCGCCACAGTGGGGATGTGTACTCCACCCGCATCGCCACAGTGAGAATGTGTACTCCACCTGCATCGCCACAGTGGGAGTGTGTACTCCACCTGCATCGCCACAGTGGGAGTGTGTACTCCATCCGCATCGCCACAGTGGGAGTGTGTACTCCACCCGCATCGCCACAGTGGGAATGTGCACTCCACCCGCATCGCCACAGTGGGGATGTGTACCCCACCCTCATCGCCATAGTGGGAATGTGTACTCCACCTGCATCGCCACAGTGTGAGTGTGTATTCCACCCGCATGGCCACAGTGGGAATGTGTACTCCACCCGCATCGCCACAGTGGGGATGTGTACCCCAACCTCATAGCCACAGTGGGAGTGTGTACTCCACCCGCATCGCCACAGTGGGAGTGTGTACTCCACCCGCATCGCCACAGTGGGAGTGTGTACTCCACCCGCATCGCCACAGTGGGAGTGTGTACTCCACCCTCATCGCTACAGTGTGATTGTGTACTGCACCCGCATCGCCACAGTGGGAGTGTGTACTCCACCCACAGCCAGATAACCTCCAGACTTAAATCTGCAACCTAATTTCATGTTTTCAAGATGTTAACGCAGTTGAGTGACTTTTGATGTGACAATTGTCACGTTTAACAATTAGATCTGCAATAAGGGCCGGGACCCCAGTATGCTAAATTAACCTTCTGTAATAATTTATATCTAAGGGTTTGCCTTTAGATGTGTTCTGTATTTGCGTGTTTCTCATACCAGCTGCATTATACACTCAACGAATTAAAATATAACAATGAAATCAAGTTATATCCTCAAAATGATAGATTTTGTTTTATATAATCTGAATTTTCTCTGTTTAAGAATTACTTCGTGAAATCCTTGAGTTGTTCTGTTGTTCTGCATAGGAAGCAGTAACATGAACATCAAAATGTGACGGGCAGGAATGTACTTGTTGGAATATAACTTATCCGAAAAAGTTCCAGTAATCGCTGTGTAAGTGAGAGCTTTGCGGTTTTGTTGGTGGGAAAACCAGGATCAGCTTAATTACAGCTAAGAAGGTATAAGGCCCATTTTTATACTGTGATAGAGCGTCATTTGGTTTTCATTAGAAAATGAATTAAACAAATTGTGTGGAATTGCTGAGTGTATTGAGAGTGAGACGGATATGCCTTTGTTGACAGGCACGGTGTCTCTATCTTAAAACTGATTAAAGGATGGCTGGTCTACCAGGTCCGGTATATACCTCGAGGCGCTTCGCTCACTAACTAGGGCGCATGGGGGACGTCCTTCACTGGAACATTCAAGTCGCTAATTTATCCCCTCTAGAATAAAGTGATAACTGTATTATGTATCGCTGTTTCCCGCTGTATTCATGCTGGGCGAGGAATAATGAAATTTCTCAGACGTCCAAGGCCCGGCCATCTGCCCGCTTCCTCAATGGCGCCTGACAAAGCAGAACTAGCTTACCATTTTGGAGGAAGCAGACGACCGCCCGCCAGTAACCAATCAGGTGCTAATCAACGAATGTAACAGTACCTCATTAATTTTTCCAAACCCGATCAAAGACTACAGCAACATATCACCAGTCGCGTTATAATTAGGTACAGCTCGGTCCAAGGATGGTCCTTTAAATTGTTTTTATTGAGGCGCTGTCATATCGCTGGTTACTATACCGAGACACGCGCCGCCATATATTTACCCTTCGTTAATCTCATTTGGAGAATGGCTAAGTATGTATAGTAGGTACGAAATAAAGGTACGAAATCCGAGGGACCACATGATCCAGCAAGATAGTATCTGGCGACGGCGTTTATAACACTTAACTTAGGGGCCATGATATTTGAATATCGGTCATAGAATTCTGACTGTGTTTTATGTACTTCACAGCTTTGGTGTAATCTGGTCAATGTGTAGCGCAGAAATCTACGTACGAAAAGAGATTTGGGATCAAACACTTTGTGTTTGGACTTTTGCACAATAACATATGTACATGGTTATGAATAAATAAATAAATTATTCCATGTGAAATAAATATATACCAAGTGGTTAATTCATTCATAGTCTCATCATAAACCGATTATAAAATTCTTTGTTTAAACATAACTGTTACTTGAAAACTGACTTGAAGAGGCGCAGGTATCATTCTGTTTAATTGATCGCGTAGAAGCGAGCGGCAAAAGGGAGATAACTTGTGTGTAGGCCTAATAAATGTTGTCTGTTCATCGAGGCACCGCTACCTTGTCCGTCGTTTCATTTGAAGACCATTGAAATCAATATTGGTAATTCAATAAATAATGCAGAAAATGATTAATCAGTCCTAAATTAATTCTCACTTTTGATGAAAATCTGGCAGGTTTGCACTGTTGTATATTAGCCCTTGGATAGACCGAAAGGAATAGTCGCACCAGTATTTATGAGGATTATAAGCTATTAAACCAAAAATACTAGGAAACCCGATAGTTCCAAGACTTGCACAATAGCTGATGTGATATAGATCCAAACATCTGTTAGTCATAGTTGGTTGTTCATATCTTCCATACTTAGCCAATAATCATTCATTCATTTCTTGGGCAATAACACATTCTCTCAAACCAAAGCTTCCGATAGGCACGCAAAATGCCATTTCCTCGCCGTAATAGGTGCCAATCCATCCGATTCAATCATGCCTCTTTAAAACAATTTGTAAATATGAATTTGCATATATTCCTGGTGTACTGGTAAAGCGTGAATAATACAAGCATTCCATATCAACCCTTCAATCATCCAATCGCACACGCCACCATTTCCGTCACTTAGACACTCACCTGATTACTCGCAAATCAATAGTTGTAAATTGATATCGTAGTGGAATCCCAGATTTTAGTCTCCACTACTTTGACGATACGCGTGATACGCTTTATCGATTTTCATACTTGACATTAAAAGTATACAAAGACCTCTGACTGCTTTTGCTGTTTTACATTTAATGTATATATCGATTATAGGTGTATTAATTCCTGGTAGCATACGTCAGAATAGAGTGTGCCGCATTGCTAATTGCCCGCCCTTCTCTCCCCCTGGAGCCTGCGCAGCACGCACTACTATACACACCTGCATCTTTTTACTGGCTCATAGTCCTATATCATTTTTTGTCCTTTCCGCTTCGGCATGATTTTTCTGGCCACCTACTTTCTACAGAGAGTGCGATCAGGTGTTCTCGATGACGGCCTCTCAGCCTGTTTTATTTTCACGCGGCAACGGGCATCATCTGGCTTTCAAACCGGCCAGGACAGCAACAACACACAACGCCCTCTTCAATGCTCGATGAAAACGCACTAACTCACCGCCTCTCTATCCACACTTAGAAAAGTAAGCCCAGCGTATGAATACATACTCATAGTGCATTAAAGATACGTCTATTCTCCCAGCCGATGTACAACTAAATAAACGGCGCTATATATTGGGTACACAGCTCGAATGATGCCTTTGTGTGGCTGATGTTATTACGTCTCTAGCAAACACCACGATTTTACACACAAGGCCTCGCTTTGTTTCGTGATCATGTTACAAACACGTGAATAACCAGTGTGGGAGACATATAAGACACAGGCCAAGCATTTCTGTATCACCGATCTGTCCGCATCTACGTTCATTTACACACGAGCGCGTCCACCTAATTACATGCCCAGGCTATTGATGCTACGTAAATGATGTAACGGAGATCATATTTAACATCTAATTTAGTTTAGGAGTCCAGCTGAAGAAGCCCGCATTATTGGTTGATGGAATTCAATAATTTTTTTACTCCGTACATTTCCGTAAACGTTTTTGACAATTGAAGGAAACAAAACACAAAGAAAAAAAAAACCAAAAAAAAAACAACCAAAAAACAAAAAAAAGAAATGGGCAAGTACAATGTTACCTGGTTTGAACTAAGTCAGTGCGAGCTAGTTTAATGGCACATGGCATGAAATGAGTCAGTGCGATCTGCTTTAATGGTACATGGTGTGAAAACGAGTCTGTGTGAATTGGTTTAATCGTACATATTCTGAAATGAGTCAGTGCGAGCTGATTTAATGGTACTTATCCTGAAATGAGAGAGTGCAAGTTGAATTAATGGTACATGGTGTGAAATGAGTCACTGCGAGTTGGTTTAATGGTACATGGTCTGAAATGAGTCAGAGCGAGCGGGTTTAATGGTACCTGGTCCGGCACAATGGTACCGGGACTGAATCTATATATGAGCTGGTAATATGAGCTGGTTTCCAGCACAATAGTATCTGGTCTGAACTGAGTCAGCGCACCTTGGTTTCCAGCACAATGATACCTCGTCTGAAATAAGTCGTTGCCATCTGGTTTAAAGGTACTTGGTCTGAACTGAGTCAGTGCGAATTGGTTTAATGGCACCTGGTCCAGTACAGGCATTGTATCGTCTAAAATGAGTCAGTTCGAGCTAGTTTTCAGTATAAGGATATCTGGTCTGAACTATTTAAGTTTTGTTTTTTAGAGCAGTGGTACCTGATCTGAACTGAATCAGCACGAACTGACTTCCAGAACAATGATATCTACTTTGAACTGGGTTAATGTGACCTGCTTTCCAGCACATTGATATCTTGTCTAATGTCAATCAGTGAGAACTGGTTTCCTGCATAATGCTATCTGCTTTCAACTGAGCCAGTACGAACTGGTTTCCAGCACAACTGTCTCTGGTTTAAACCGAGGCTTATTAAGCCTGGGAGGCCAGCAGGTTGTTACCTTCATTATGTCGTCAGTGGGTGTCATGGTCATGATCTCTGCCAACCCAATGATTTATATAATATCGGTTCTGATAATTATGAACTGAAGTATCATTACTTATAGCAATAGCACATAGTAAGAACCCACCCGTATCAGATACAAAGTATGGTTTACGGAAATACAAATGTTTTTGTTTTCTACGGGGATTTTATAGTACAATAATTAAATGCAGACGATAAATAAAAACTCATTTAACACATTTTTTGCCGGTTGGTACATTAAAACATTTGTATAACTTTTCAGATTCTGGTAAGAATTGTATTTTATTACGAGCAGATTTATATAATTAATAATAATATAATGAAAATATTTCTTTATCAAAATATGTACCATAAAGCGCACCTTACAATATAAGTACTTAACTGCCCTTGTAAAAAAAGATGAAAAGGTTCGCATATGTGTCATATATTATGTATAGTTTACTTTTTCTCGTAAAACTTTTTTTTTGCCCCCATAGCTTCATACCAGAATAGTAGGCCACATCCGTATCAGCTTCAAACACGTACAGTATGTATCAGTATAACTTGCAAGTCTGGACCACGATTAATGTGGAGTGGGGATAGCTTTGTATATCTTAGCAAGACTTGAATCCAGTAACAATCAAATGACAGCTACCGTATGGACTTCAAAAGCCGTGTGGGGACAAAATCTGTATTAAATACATTGTCTGGCTATAAGTTGCCTTTATATGTAATCTCAGTATTTATTTATTATCATGCATGTTTGTATTCTATGGTCTTGAGTTAATAATAATCAAAACCATTTATCCGGTTTCGTACTCCTTACAGCGCATGCGTGGCTCTATACCTTTGGCTTGGCCTCACTGCTACCAATAGACAAGCTTGACCTTTAGACCCTGTGAGATGCGCGTAGACTTGTTTAGTTTTATCCTATTCACTTGTCTCATGTCGCGAACTATTTAATGGACATTCATCAATAAAATTGTTTCAGGTTATGGTTAGAATCATGCAATACACTCTCTAGATAAAGAGAATGCATGAATATAAAGTATTACTAGATACAAACGTTGAGACAGATTGGTTGTGTTTTCTGACATCACTTCCTGTCTCATCACCATGACCTCAGAGACTTAGGGTTGTTCAAGATCTCTGTACAAATCTGTTATTGGCGGCAGTGAAAGGTAGAGAGCGAAGCATGCGCTGTAGCGTCGTATACGTTATAAATGATAAAGTTAATAAATAAATTAACAACCGAAAACAATTTTTTTGACGTCTACATTTGCGTATGTCATATATTGTGTTCCATTTTATTTTATTTTACGAAATGTATTTTAAAAAATGTTACTTTCAAGATAAAGTAAAAAATATGCAAATGAGAGATATGTGCCAGATGACAGACTATTAAACAAGGTTCACAAAAATGGTTGAGTTTATTTTTATACTATTTTCAACCTAGTAAAATGTATTTGACACTGTGGATTCTATCGGGTCCCTTTTCGACCATATTTAGACCAGTGACGTCACACTGAGGCCAACACACATGCGCCGCTTGATTTCATCCTTCTGAATGCGTACATGTAGGTCTACGAATGCATTTGTCGAATGGACATTGATACGAACTATTTGAGGGGAAAATTAGGATACGACGTCACTAAAGTCTACCGTGGAATCTGATGTTTTAAAACCTCGTTACTCGGTTGGAAAAATTCGAACAAAAATATACATGGAACAACTTTTCTGGACTTTCCTCTTTAATGATCTTTGATCACTTTTGTTCTTTCTTTGCCTTTCAGCAGCAAAATAAGGTTCACAAATAATATACTGGCTGGCTTATTCGAGGTGTACCTGGTGAAGGGTACTGTGTATAGTCATAAACCTAATCACTGTCATATACACAGATAGAATCGTCTTGAATACGGAGCTGATTACCAGTCAAATAAATTTAACTTTTTTGTATTAAAAGCGTATTCAGTGTTTTTCCATGTGTATACACTCTAATGTGTACAATTTTATCTCTTATTGTTATCGATATAAGAAACCCAGTAAAATAGCGAAGGCTAAAGAAAACATGAAGAAAGCATATCATTAGAAGGAACAATGGACAGCGTATCTCATAACTTCAGATTTACTTCACAGAAGTAATGCAGTTAAATGTTTGCACTGTGTGGTGGGCCTCATGGACTATATTGACAATGCATGATGGCGCAGCACTTTGGCCACATGGACTCGCCCTGACACAAGAAGACACAGTATATGTGTATACACGTACCTAGTGACTCCTCATCGTCATATGACTGAAAAAATGTTAAGCACGACGTAAAGCCGTAAGCATACATACAAGCTTACTTCACACCAGTTTTTTCTCTGGTCTTATAAAATAGCTCAATCTGATGCGGATATGTGGTTGTGGGTTTACCCGTGGCTCTACCCACTTTCCTCCCACCATGACACAGGCCGCCGTCGTATATATGAAATATTCTAGAGTACGACGTAAAACACTGATCAAAAAATAAATATCAAACAGGTACATATATCTGAATAAAATTTGGCAAGTTACATGAGTAAGATAAGTTCACAAGAATTTTATTCCTGCAGACCTCAACATTTTAACGGAGTGGCTGAAGTTGTATGAGCTCAGTGAAGACATACCTTATCAATATTGTTCATACAGATGGCTTTTTAATCCAAACATGTGATTGTATTTAATTAAATGAAAAGAATTTAAAGCAATAGGTCAACTAATTAAAAATACAAGTTTTCGTTGTATGGCATAAATTATCTCATTTTGGTTCAACACGAGTTTGTGTTCTATTATTGTGCAACACAAACTTATACTTCATATTTAGCACATTTCTGTGTTGAATGAAACAACACAAGTGTTTTGTGTTTTGCTTTACAGACTGAGACTTCGCTGAAAATGACGCGAAAAATATAAGTCGCTCTGAATTTGAAATTCTCTTGTAGACATCATTAAATGATTTATGTGTTTTGTTTGCCCTTTCTTTAACACGACATCTTGAGCATCCTCTCACCAAGGATGGCTGCACAGCAGCTGTTCAATAACAACGAGGTACACATTTACTATTGTAGTGATGCAACGAGTAATCAACTATTTGTACAACCCTTTGTGAGTTTGCTCTTTTTTGGACAGGGTCAATGATTTGGGATGAGTGATTTGGAAATGTCACCCCGTGTATAAAACACAAACAAACGAACTATGTCGACTGTCCTGATGTACGCCTGCAGGTAAAACGCAGGAAATAATATGGATAAATTAAATCACCGATTTTCTAATTTAACATAAACATTACTCATGTACACGGTTCGTGTTTTACGTAAATGGTAATGCCAACTGAAATGATGAAGGAATCAATAATCAAATATACATGTTATCAGCTAAATTCTATGCACGTTAAAATTTATTTATTTATTTGGTTCGTGTTTTATGCCGTACTCAAGAATATTTCATTTATACAACGGATGTCAGCATTATGGTAGGGGGAACCCGGGGTAAACCCACGGCTACATTTAAATTCAGTATCTCAGAAGGAGAATATGTACAGTACAGACGGAAAGGATACATTTTCCTGTGGATAAAACCTCTGATGTAATATACTCCTGTATATAGCCACTGGACTTAAACAATTAGGCAGCACCTGTTTAAAGCGAAAGCTGAAGGTAATGTTCGAAAGAGGGCATATAAGGGTATTATCATAATTGCTCCCGTATGTATTTGGTTCTATACTGAATTTTCATGTAAATGACGTGTTTTCTCTGCTGACTGCCACATTTCTTCGTTCAAAATGTATGTACCGTCAGTGCAATCAATGCACAAAGCGAAACAATCTATATGAAACCAAACTAAGCAACATGACGTCCTGTCATTTCGTTTAAGGTTTTCTTAGTTTTCTTTCTTATATTTTTGGAAATGTTGGGGATGGAATGGGGTATTTCGGACAACCAGATATTAGTTTATAATAAGCTATGTTGAACACGGTGCGCTTCCATGGATATCAAAGTTTAGGCCAGCCACAAAAATGGCATCTGGAACAGTCATCAGTTAGACGTCATAAAATTTTGATCTCTCCAACGACGGTAAATACAAGGTTCTGCGCCAAGAGGCAAAGAGAAAAGTTGTCTCAGCCGGGGTCTATATACAGGCAGTTTTGAACTTTAATGCATGCTATTAATTTCCACGAGTTTTCCAAAGAAGTATGTCAAGTTGAATATAACAGTGACAATGCTTCCATTTTATTTTTGCAAGTTCATTTCAACCTCTCGTAACGGTAATTCATTCCGGATACACTTCCCCGGGTAATGTCTTCGAGTAACAACAGAAAATAATTTTTTTATGTAGAACAGTGGCCTTGCCAGGGAAAATGGGATCGAAATCAAATCAGTAAGTCTACCACAGTGATTCAGAGTCAAACGTAGCAATACAATTTACCATCGCTGTTTATCAAAAGTAGCCTTTTTATGGTGAAAATTCCATGCTGACTTTCGAAATACATGGAAATTTATCGAAAGGAATTTGAGAGACAAGAAGCGATTGATTCACTGGTCAAAATTAGGAATCAGAAATGTTTATTGTTAAAAATAAAATGAAAAAATGAAGCTGACATGCAAAGAGGACGCCTAACAGCAATGCAAAACATCGTATTTGTGATTTCTGGGAAGATCTGGCAGCAGCCTGTGGATTTTCATAGGTTTCCCACGATGTCTGCCCGGTTTCCTCCCACCATAATGTTGGCCGCCGTCGTGTAAGTGAAATATTCTTGAGTACGGCGTAAAACACCCATCAAATCTATCATGATTTCCAATTCAAAAGCCTTTAACTTGAGGCCTATCAACACTTGCCCACTAGGTAAGTATGTGAGATATCATTGCATCTTAACTACCTTGAAGATATACATTTATGTTCATCAGCTGAGCTAGTCGTCGCCTATATAGTGACAACTAGATCGCACTTCCCTCGCTGGGACACACAAGGTGCAGGTTCAAAACCCATCGCTCTCACTGTGTGCACGTGGGAACTTGGTGACAATAAGCAGTCTACGACTTTCATATGACAGTGTGTGCAGTCTTTGAAGAACACTTGTTTTCCACAAATATGGTGTCCATATTTGTACATTATATGTCGACCAAAAGATCGTCAGTAGCTTGCCATAGATCGGTGTTTTTCCTCGAGCGTTCCGTTTCCGTCCACCTAGAACACTGACCGCTAAGCTTTTTGAAATAACATCAAATATATGAATATTGTTAATCAGACATGTCAGTTCTGTTGCTTTCATGTTCACAACACAGAGAAATTATTAAAATTATACATTGATTTGCAAAGTACCATGCATTACAGGCCAGGTTTATAATTCATGCTAAAAAGTTAAATACTAAATTTTACTGCTTATACACAATACAAAACTTACCCATTCCCGAAAGATGGGAGCCTGCCGTGCACAGAATAAGGATTAAACGTGCTCGCTACACATATATTATTAGGATTCAAAACTTGGACAGAGAATTTGTAAATTATCCCTGTCTGGATCATTGTTTGTGGTGACGAACTACGACGGTAACGTGGATGTTAGCGTAGTACATGTATAACGTTGATAATACCACTTGTCTTCCACGAATATGGTTTGCACACATGGTATGTGGAAAAGTTCGGGCATGAGTAATTTGCCAATGCATACATGACATAGTCATATTTTACCCCGGCTTCCTCCATTTAAATAAATGATCGCTATTTTATAATTGAACAATCCTTGACGTGTCAAAGAACACTCAAATAAATAAGTGAATTATTAGCACAATACAGAAAAGCAGAAATGTTTGTATACAGAATATGCGCGCTTCACCTACCAAATCAACCAAAAGTCTTCATATTGCATATTTGTACCTAAAATATATACCTCACATTTGCTGATTGAGCTGTGTTAATTGATGATTTACAGCCATCGAAAAACCATCGGGGAACTTAAAAATAATTCGCAACTCAATAATTTATTCTGTGTCCACAAGTATATCAATTCAAGGTACATCTGCATAGAAAGTATGACACTCAGAATATAAGATTTACCTATAAGTTTGGTCATGCTCTAAAATTTGCAATCTGTTTACATTTATATGTAAATATGACCACTTTAGAATACAAAAAATGGTGAAAGAAAAATAAAGTACATGGCTGAAAACGATAGACTAACGTAATATTCAAACAATATCCGCTTTAGCAAATTGGCCCTCGGAACGTTTGTCAGTATTAATATAAGTTTACAACAGAGAAAAATCATCTGTTATCGGATTGCCATGATTTGTTGCAAATTAGGGTTTAATGAAAAAAACAAGATCGACAGTGTAAAGGAAGTGGCCCGTTCACGTAAAGGCTGTAGCTTTACAATGGCTTCGTTGACAGGTTCCGATCCGTTATTGTAGTTTCCTTGTTTGTCCATTGCCTTCCAGTTTCTGGTGAAAAGCTCTTGGAGGCCTCTGGCATTGTGCGGCCCTGACAGGCCTTGACGCTAGGCAAACAACTGACACAGGCTGATTGAATTGCTCAATAAGACGAGGTAGAGCGTCCGAGCCGCAGTCTCGAAGAAAACCTGCAAATTAGATTGGGAGGTTTTTTTCCCGAGTATTTGCCAGTGCCATCATTGGAAAGACGCAGGCCCTGCCTCGTCTTTCGTGCATCGTTGCGTCGAACCACTTGGTGTCTTTTTCTTGTCTTAGCTTCTCTTGTCATAGGGGTCAACGACAGCTCGAGACATGAAAACAAATGATATTACAATAATAGACGGGCTGATTAAACGTCAGCCGGGGAGGGAAACCTGGGGGCATATAGTAAGAGAAAGTTCATCCAAGTTGGGGAAGATAATTAGAGAGATGATGACATTTTGGCTGGCCGGAAGCCAGAGTGTCACCCATTCGCCGAGTTTTGATCAGTTTGGCTTGTGGCAGCGCAAACAAATCATTCTCGCCATCGCGTTAGAACTTAGCCTGCCCGGAGCTGTTTCCCCACACCCAGGCTACCCTTGTACATTACACCACATGGGAGCTGTCTGGTAAAAGTATACTCCCGACACTAACTTTGAAGTAGACCATAAATATACAGAATTGTTAGGAATCGAAAGGAATTTGCTCGCATAAAATAAGTTGTTTTGTGAAAACTTTTCACTGTTCTTGTGCGACATTGAAGACAACAAGCGATTTAGAATTTGGTTTGATATAAATTTTTGTAAAATTTTGGGCCATGCATTTAATTCTAGAGTAGCATATACTCCATGTTTGTGGTGGTATTGTTACTTTACACTGTAGAGCTACATGTATATGTGCTCAGGATACAAATCACAAATTGATATAATACAGTAACAATTGCTACATGCTCCCTTGGTAGGTGTTGCCTATATATACTTGTATTCACGCTATCACTCATTGGCCTTGTGGTCAGAGCTTCTCCCTGTGATATTTAAAACGGTTTTGTTTTCGGCAAACAAGCCAGCGTCTGCCCCCACTTGAGTGCCAGTACACGCCGAGATAATTTCCATTCGGCCCAGCCTAATGTCGCTGGAATCACTTCCCCCAACAACCATGGGATTCTAACTCGTTTCTGTTCCATTATAGAGGTTAAAACGCACATTTTCTTTGGCTGGAAGGTGTTCAGGAGTAAACGATAGATAATCGTGTTAGAGACAGAGCAGCGGTGTGATGAAAACTCGCCTCTCCGAAACAAATTCGATTAGAGGCGCGGAATGATATCCCAGAAAGGACTAGTCCCCAGGACAGAGATCCGGTCAGAGGTAGAGGGCTCCAGTCCGTGCGTGTCTGTGATGAACACACTATTGTTGTGTAAAGAGCAGAGAGCAATACCTCAGCCTTATAATGGAAATTATGAACATGAAGCGCGTAATCTCACAGAGTAAATTACATTGAGAAAGTCATGATGTCTGTAAGTCCTCGAGGGCTAAAGTATATGGAACAGCCAGAATGTAGGACCGATCATGTTGCAGTTGTATGGAGACATGCAATATAGGTTAACATACTTTACCTCATTTCCGAAACAGTAAACACAACAAATATCACACCTAAGGCTGTTACAGTATACCTATTGCCACATCAAAACAACTGAAAAATGTCTGGTCTCCTTATAGCTCGCCTGTGGATCACTCTTAGTTGGTCTGTCCAAGTCAGTTCAGTTTCTTTCAATCTGCTTGGACTTGCTGAAAAGAAAAGAAAACAAGTTATGCTTGAAAAACAAAATTCAACATTTTTTTGCTGGGGATTTTTTTTTGTTAAGAAATATAGAAAAACAAGCAAACACTGCACCCTGTGAACTTATAAACAAAACTGTTGTACATTCACCAGTGAGAAAGCAGAATTCCGGGAAGTACTCTTATGTCACTGATTTTGCAGTGCATAAAATTTATACAGCACCCTCTTGTAGCTGACGTTTGGTTACGTAGAGCGAGCTGAATGATCAAGCCTTTTGAAGGTTGTACATCATTGCCTCCAGACAGTTAATTGATGAGCTCAAAGCCAAGGCTGTATCACCCCTGTAATTTTGTGCATTTTAGAATGTAAAGTCTTTCCTCGCTGTCAGCCAGTTACCATCTTTGGTGGACAGGTGTATGCTTGGTATGAAAATAACGGAGATTGTCTTTACTTTAGGCAGGTATGAGATTATTGCTGAACATTTGAAGTTCTTGGCGACTGGGTAGAAGGTGCCATGTATAGCGATGAGACTGTGAGTGACGACCCCATTTCGTTGTTAGGTACCCCTCCCATGTGCAGCTCTTGGGGAAGTAGGATTCAAATTTTGATGTCCAGCTTGTGTCAAGATTATTATGGCTGCTTTGCCACAGGCCAGGCAAGCTGTAAGTCTAAATAATTATGCTTGCCCATGACCAGGGAGTGTTTGGACTGAGTTACAAAATAATGTTAATATTGTCCATGTGTTTCAAGCGAAAATAGCGGCTCCGAAGAATTTGTATTTTATCGTGTTTTGTGCACAATTTTTTGCTTGCCAAAATATCACGATCGAATACGATCAAGAGAGAAGATAAAAAATTTGGGTTGGCTTGAGATTCAACATTTTTTAAGAGTTTTCTTTTAACTAAAACTTTGTCTTTTTTGTTCCCCCATTAGAAAAGAGTATCCTGTCATAACCAACGTTATCACTGTAGAAATAGTTTCATTTTGACAAACTGTATTTAGACGTAGTGTCTAAATATAGTTTGTCATATTCAACTATTTTTTGGTGACTTCTGACGAATATTTGCATATAGCAGCTTTTTGTATAAAAGGTAGAGGGATAGTTTTTGAATAATTTAGCGGAATAGAATCGTCAAGGAAGAGTATACGCTATATGGCAGTAACCTCCCCAGCCGAATCGACTAATTGGTTGAAGACAACAAAAACTTGATAAGTGAGTTCGAATCCATCTGCCGCTGGTTTGGCTGTGGGAGTCAAGAGGTTGATAGTAAAAGATTCTTGAATAAAACGTAAAAACACGACTGAAAAAAATAAAAAAAACAAAGAAATAATCAAATAAATTAAAAAACAAAATATATGAATAAACAAAATAAATAAACAACATAATTGAATGAACAAAGTAAATAAGTTTCCCTGTATATTTTGGGCAACGTTACGGAATCTAATTCAAAGAAATATGGACCCTGGCTTGCCAAAACATTAATTGTTCGGTCCTGATCAATGTGGCCGGAGGTTTGTTTCCAGATCCGCTGACTCAAATCCGGATGACCGGCCCCGATATCACAGTTGGTAGAGCGTCCGCATCGGGAGCGATAGATCCAGGATCAATCTTGGGTCGAGTCACACCTAAGACTTTATAAGAGGAAGATGTAACTTCCTCGCTTGGCGTTCAGCATGAAGGGGATAGTGCAACGACTTGTTGACCGGTATCAATATAATAGCAGCACTAGATAAAAGAGCGGTGGAAATCCGTTTGGCAACAAGGAGGAACATTGCATACACTCTAAGGACTCCTTCGTCGTCATATGACTGAAAAATTGTTCAGTACGACGTTAAACCCCAAGCACTCACTCACTCAAACGCGGGTTAAAGTTAACTGTAAATGTTTCATTTGACTGACATGCCACTTTCTTTTAAGTGTCTTGTTTATCCTTAATTTACACACGTTACGGCCGTCACACAAAGCATATTTGCCGCGTTCGCGTTTTTCTGGACGCCACTCGTCGAAATTTTCGTAAGTAACTCGGCAAAAGGTCCCTTGTTTATCCCTGACACTCCAGTTTTGTGCATTCATGGAACTTGCTGTCAACATATAAGTGACAAATTCTTGAGAATTACAACGACTTTGTGTATATAACAAGACGATTTTATGAAACGTCATTACCTGATACCTGCAGGGAGTAGGTATAGCGGCACCTCTTCAAATTGTAAGTAGCCATCGACTCCGATTAGGTGTTCACCATTTCTAATATCGCCAGTCGAGAGCTGAAGTCAGTTGGGATCTTAATTTTGAACATGCATTGTAACAAATAAATATTACCATATGTTTGTCGCCTTTGGATTGCCAGTTAAACTACATGACTCAGGAAGAACACGTACACAAGGGGCACGCCATAGTGCCCTCTATGCATCGTCTCCATGGCTGTATTAAACAGGGCTCACTTAAGCTTTGTCTATCCTATTGTCGCAATCATGGAGCCTCAGATTCAATTTAACGATGGTCAGACAAGGCCTCAGGACATGGACTAAACTTTGCTGAAGAGCTTCAGAAAGTTTTTAACAGTGGCCTTTTTGCTGGAAATAAGGAAGGGCAATATCTTGAGCAGGCAACTTACTTTTCGTTAGCGCCAAAGCTAAGGGAAGTCTCAGTTCTCAAGTGGTGTTTTTCGCACTTTCAGAGAATCGCCCAGAGACGGGTCGTGTTTGTAGGGAAGGTTAACTAAGCCAAGAAGGTTGTCAGGTAGCCAGAGACAAATCGATGCACGTCTTGTCGAGATGAGCATTTTACGCTGCGTGGATCATCAAGTGAACTGTGAACATGATACCAATCTTGTTACGAACGATACCGTCTCTTCAGCTAGCCCTCGGCCACCTCTTCACGACAATCAATAATAGCTGTAGGACTCCTGGCTCACGACCGGAGATGAGCCTTTTTTCACCTCCTACCTCCAGCAGAAGACGTTGTCCAAGTGTTCCTCCAATCGCGGCTCTCGCCACTTCTCGTCTCGTTGAGCAAGATCCTGACCAGATTCAAAGAGCAGACGACAACTAATTTGGTCGTGTTTTACACGGCAGCGGAAACCACCGAGTCATTAGCGGCCACCAGATACAAGGGTCAATAACTATTTGCTTTACGACAATTTCGAGCTGGCTAAAAGTTGTGGTGTCCTTGTCAAGTAGGGGCGCTTCAACGAGAAATCAGCAATATAATTTACTCCCTGTTTAGGTGGCGGGGGAGGGGGGAGGCAAGCCAGCAGGATTTTCATTTAACCTCGAGTCACCTGAGGCTAAGATATCGGCACAAACCTCCATAAAATAGATCACTCTATGCGGACCATTTTAGACCCGGCAAACTCTTACCTAGAACCAAGTGAGCAGGGTTACAAGATAACAGATTCTTGCTCAACCTTTTTGTTCTGCGGACACATAATTGAACAGCAGAAAGGACTATGCAGCTTGAAATTCATCTTGACTCTGTAACTCTGGAGTCAGCGATGCAAGAAAATAGTTTTACGTAGTTTGCATGCACAACATATGGCACATTAGCATTATGTGCAAACATTTTATAACGGCTTAAGTGACAAAACACAATACAGCACTTTTTAGCACAAATACCATGCACACGGTACACACGGATTTACGTGACTTTTATACAAACAGGAATTAAAGATACTGTATAGATATACTGTGTGCAAAATGAAAATATTCTTGCATATTAACTCATTGTTTCTTAAATTAACATGTATATAACAGTTACCTGGATAGGAGAGCGTTATTTCCTGGTTCGCCGGCCAAGCTGTAATATTAATGCAGTAAACTGGCACGCACGAAGTGCGGTCGTTTAGAGCAGTGGTAACAACAAAGACCAAATGTATATTATTATGAGTGAAAACTTTTGAAATGCTTTTTGTTTTTTTTGTCGGTCTCTTGAATATGTCGTGGGTATTGTTTTGATGGACAATCATTGGATGAACATACAGCGTATTTGCGTCGCCCATTACGCCCTTTGTGGTCGATGTGAGTGTACCCACAAAGCGGAGATGACACGCAGGTATCCAGCCCAGGAAAGATTAACAGATAATGCTAGAGAAGCTTTTCCCTTAACCGAATGTTTGGTTTCCGAGATGCAACAAAAGCTTGTGGATACTTGTGGCGGCAGAAGGTGTGCGAGAAAGCGGTACAAAACGATACACTTTTCCAGCCCATTGTTTCTCACACGCTAATGGTAGGGTTGTCGTTATCGATCTAGAGTGAAATAATGACGAGGCTATATCGGCAACAGTTATACTTGTGAGAAGACCATGATAATTATCTGTCAATTATATCGGCCACCACCGAACGTTTCTATAGATTACGACTGTCGCACAAAGGTATATCGTGCAAAGAAAGTAGATATCACCAGGTAATTTGTTATGACGACACACATGGCACAACTGCGATCATTTCACGTCTGTATACACGCTTCTATTTCTTGGTTTGAAGTTGAGAGATAAATCCGATTATAAGCTGCAAGACTAGTAATATGTTCTAAGATCACTTGAAACAGACACCCGAGCTTGGTCAACAAGTGGACAATATATCCACTACTCTCTCTGACAAGGAAAGAAACTATATACTATAACATCGTTTTCTTTGCTAATGATACATAATTTCTAGCCATATCTTTCAAAGGGAGTTTCAGCTGTTTCCTTCATTCTATCCAGAAGAGCTAGTGGTATAGATGTACACGTGTGTTTGCTTGAAACGAAGGGTGCTTTGTATACTGAATGCTTTGTGGACAATTTTTCCATGGGAAACCGAATGCTGATTAAAAGGAAAACGTAATGATCCTTCAGACTGTATAGGCGATTTCTTAATTGTTTAATCGCATTTCCGTGGTTTACCGAAGACTTATTGAAGTAGTAATCCTCAATGTTTAATGCTAAAATTTGGTTTAGCCTAATCTGTTACATTGATTTATTCAGTATATCTACTGAAGGGTCTTTTGGATCGTGAAACAGCAATGTCCGTTACGATAGATCTATATCCCTGGGATGCGGTGACAGCTTCACATGTTCATGGAATTTGGCATAACTACGTTCACACATTTAAGCTCTCCATTTTTCCTTCACAATTTAACCATAAAAGACCTTGTCACAAATGCCATGATACCATTGGGCGCAGCATCTATATAATACATATAGACCTGGACTTCGACATCTAAGCAATGTTTTACTGAAAGCCTCAACAACATCGCTATAAAAATCGTCAACTTTTAAAACTTCATACTGTGCGGAGAATAGGAACAACATCTGAAACATTTGAGTCAGCTACATGCATGTATATGGTCCTCTGGTTGGATGCTTCGTATATTCAAAGTAACCATGGACATAACAACAATTGATATGCATGCATATGTTTGTACACACAAATTTCATGCAAATTTACAGATGACGTTAACAATTTCAAAGAAAAGCATGCCCCAAGTGTGGTATAAACAAGATTAAAGTCTTTGCCTGGAAAGTTTTGGCCGTAGCCGTTGTGTGAATGGCACGCAATTGTCTAATATGCTGGGTAAATTCAACGTGTAGGGGGCAAATACTCATTTCAGGAAACATTCAGTTTGGTCTATATACATGTACAATACGGAAGTTTCAAAATCAGAACAACACGACTGCCCGAGAGTATAGGAAATCAACTCTACATTTGGTTCTTGTTTATATATAGGGTTGCACCTCTTGACTTATTATTGGTGGCATGGGGTACACGTGTGATTAAGGCAACAGATAAAATAATATAACACGAATATAACACATGAAGGAAATACTTTTCCTTTAATAAACACACCACGGTGTTATAGTGCTGCCTCCATTGAGACTCTTGTCTGAAAAAATCATTCCTTCAATTCTCTCAGAGGTTACACATTCGCATAAGCCCCTAACAGGAAAAGGAAACTCTCAAAATCGTAATTTTTATAGATTTTATTGATCGTATTCATGATTGTTCAAGATTTTTAAGCAAGAAGACCGTATTTAACGACCCTGAGCTCTTCAGTTCCTTGAACTAAATATTGTTATATATAGCCTTCAACCGATTTTCATATTCATATCGCAATCCGTGTCTCCTGTCAGCAATGTCAGCGACACAGTCTTTGTATGTAACCAAACCAGTGTACAATCAAGAAAGAAAAATAAAACAAAAAACACAAATTCAAAACTTATACGGCTTGTGTACGCGCAAATGATTTTCATGTTTAGCATATTAAATAATTTGAGTTTTCTTTTTGAGCCGACAGAACTAATACACCAATGGTGTGATGTAGTGTTGTCTCGTGGAACATATCTGATATAGGGTCTCCAAACTACTTTGAATCATTTAAAAGTGTAGCTTAGTAATACCGTTTTCAGGACTTATACGACTTGTATTTTGTGAATCCAAGCAATCAGTTATTGAGTTACAACCAATTTATTTTAGTTCCTGCAGATTTTAAGTTTTGTTGGACCGTGATTTGAATTAATAAAAAGTAATAATAACTTATGAGATGTATCCGAGGGCATTCAAACAAACACATGTTCTGAGTCGCATGTCACAATAACCTTCCTCAATAACTTTCAACATAATTTCTGAACAAACGCTTTAACATAATCTCTCTACATACTTTTCTCAGCAATCTTATATGACGCTTTCTTTTAAAATTTTAGTTTTAAGGTCATTCTATTTCTATAATCTTAGACCTTCGTACATTTATCATGGAAAGTCTCCAAAGTGCTTGAGGTAACTACCTACCTATCCAAGTGGCAAACAAATCCTCTGTTACATCTGAACCAGCGCGAGCGGGAATTGATCTCACGATCGGAATAAAGTTAATGGCTAAACCGAGGAGATTCATACTACTTGGATAACCGGTACCCTGCATAGAACAACAAACCCCGGCTCCGAAGACAAGGGTTATTTATTTATTTTTTTATTTCATTGGTGTTCAACCTTGTTATCAAGATTTTTTTCACTAGCGGTCAAATTAAGGGGAAGAGGAAACCGGAAGGCCCGGAGTAATCACACTTAAAGCTGTCCAAAACGATCAACAAGGGACGTTGCCATCTCTGACTTAAGTTAAAATTTGACATACGATTTTAGAGCTTACTTTGGGTCATTTTGATCATGTCATCAATGTTACCTTTTGACAAATGTGTCAAAATTTCTACTTTAGTTACCGAAGACTAAGCTTTGTTTATTCAGAAATGCTTGGTTTAGTGGAGTCGGACCCTGGTAGTCGCAGACAGCAAGAGCTTTAATCGTCTGCCCTGGGAGACCGCTTTCGCACTTAGACGTGCTTAGGTGATGAGCGTGGCGTGGGTTCAACCTCAGAAAGCAACTTTTACAATCCATGACTCTTGTTGTTTCTGGTCTGGTGACGTTTGTCAAGTCTTACGTTCGTTGAGGATCACTTCAAGCACGTGGGTAAGCTCGTTAGTATAAGCACCCCAGTTTCTCCATTCGTAAAACTGAATAAAAAGGAATCGTATAATTAAAAAATTGTTTGGGTATAGCATTAAACAACAAAGCGTTAAATAAATTAGTAGATTCTTAGGCTAAGCCTCCTTTACGGGAAGTGCAAGGTTAAGCAGGGAGCCGAATAATAAGTGGTACCCATGGGTTCCCGCTTGGAATTAAACATTTACAGGAAATCAGAGGGACAAGTCGTCTCGATGGCAATATATTATGATAGTCTATAACTGGACGTCAGGTGTCTTCCTCATGTAATGTCCTTTACGTTCTTACTACGGTCACATCATTGTTTCTTTTCAGATGCAATAAATATACGATTAGGGCTTAACGCCATGAATGTTGTCTTTCGACTCTTTTAATGGGAAAGTAAAAACTCCGCGTGGAGTCAGTTTTGACCGATATACCAAAATCTCTACGGTACTGCAGCCGAAAACGTCGAGACATTAGCCGCACTTGACCTTTGATCATTTTTCAAGAGTTAGGTATTGCCAAGAACGTTACGTGCACTCCCAAAGCACCGTTCACTCAGTCATCAGTTAAACCTGGAGAAAACATTTAGTTAGCGCCACCGAGCAACGAACTGGGACTGGTCTGAGATCTTACTGCTATCATATTTAAATAAGTGTGATAACCTGCCTGAGTATCAGTGGTAAGGTAATGAAGCACGAATTCGATGTGTGTCAGTGAAAAGGTCAATCTGGAGACCGGGCACAGTTCAAAGTTTAATGGAAGCATCTTTAACAGGTGAAGTTTATGCTCTAGTAACAATTAACTAGTGCATAACAAAGGAAAACCCATGAAATATGATTCAAGCCCTCAACTCAGTACCTAAGTCACAATGCGAAATACTCCCTTAGTACATCAGTATATGTATATCTACATGTACGTGTATAAATGATTTACATTTTGTCAAAATGCATTTGGTCTGCCTCATTGGAAGGTCTTTTGAATGATGGTTTCATCAGAACAGGTCTGCTACAATTGGGAACTAGCGTGAAATTACGATTACGATAAATTATGATTAATCACCGGACTGGCAAACGTTTCATTATCCGCGTAACTGACAACCACCCTCACGTTGCTGGGAGACCTTCCCAAGTATGGCCGATAGCCAGCATGACCTGGACTTGAACACTTGTTTGGTGATTTCACATCGTATTCAGCAATGTTCCACTTATATTACGACGGGCATTTTTAAAGCCCGGGGAAACCACTGCTCCTCGTTCCTGACCTAAAGTCGCATCCGAGCCACCGGAAACTGGGTCAGACCCTGCGCATTTGTTGGTCAAGAGTATATATACTCTTATACGTCAAGAGGGGTATATGACAGTATGATTCAAATCATATCACGTCAGAAATGGTTCTACTTAAACCCCAGACGATGTAAGTGGGATTTTGGGGAGATTTTCTCCATGAAGATTGTAATTGTTTTAAGAATAAGTTAATAATAATAAAAAAAATTACACTGATTATACTCTGTCCATACAATAAATTAACGCTGTACAGTTGCACAACATATATTCTGCCATAATACATTGTTGAATTTACAAGTTTGAAGAAAGATCTGTAATAAAAATGTGGCAACGGTAAGATTCCGACCCTTTCTCCAGGCAGGCGTGACCTATTCATGAATATCAAGGTAACACATCTAGCCCTTAACCTAACTCCATACCCTATAAATATATTTCTAGTGATGGCGTGTTTCGTCAATATTCATAAATAGGCCACGACTAACTACACAAAGGGTTGGAATCTTACCACTGCCTAAAAATGTACTTCACAAACATTCAAGGGAGACAACTTCCTAAGGCTAAACCCCGTTTTTCAACGATTTGCCGCAGAGCTGTGTGCATCCTGTATTTTTCATCTAGACTTTCCACAACGGGTTGAACGTAAGATTCTAAACTTTGGGTAAATAAAAGAAGGGTGGAATATTTTGGACCGTTTCCTTCAATTAACATTCATTCAAATAAACTTATACACTTTAAAATCAGTTTAATCAGCACCTAGTCACATCATTAATAACGTATCTCCTTTTTCACCTATTTCACGCTTCCACGCACAATGCAAATTAACAAGTTAAATACAGGAAACTCAGAAAAGGCAAAACCACCAGGCATCTTAAGTGTATGAATCTAGATTTAGACAATCTAATGTGTTTGCAACATACTTACTTTCTGCACGCCCTTGGTACAGAGTTAGATAGGTGTATATTCAGCTTGATGTTTTCTTTCACGTCTACTCTCCCATTAATCAAGTGCAGCGTTCTACACTTAATAGCTACATAATATTTTAAGGTTTTTACGCCTACGAAAGCATTTATAAAATTATTTGTATTTCATTTACGTGACCGCGGTGAAGTTAAAAAATAAAATAAAATAGGACCGTGTTGAAGAACGTACCGAAAGCTCAGGGGCTCTGTTAGGGTGCTGTTTATATATCATAGGCCTACACAGTTAGTATGTGTCTCTGCAAGACAATTACTACTAGCAAAAATTTTTGAAAAAAAAAAAAAGCTTTGATCGAAATGACTCTTACATCGTAACTTGGCGCTGTCTTCTGTATGTTTTTTTCCCTTGGACTCCCAATGTGTGCCGCTGTGTTATTTATTACAGGCTTTTAAAGCTTTAAGATATTTTCAAATCTTTTAACATCATTTTTTCCAGCTCATGCTGGCTTCCTCTCCGGCCGTACGTGGGAAGATCTGCCAGCAGCCTGCGGATGGTCGTGGGTTTTTCCCGGGCTCTGCCCGGTTTCCTCCCACTATAATGCTGGCCGCCGTTGTATAAGTGAAATATTCTTGAGTACGGCGTAAAACACCAATCAAATAAATAAATAAATAAATAAATAAAACATCATTTCTAAAATTTTGAAAATAAATTTTGAAGCCTTAAAAAAATCATTTTTAAAGCTTTTAAAATAGTCGTTATTTTTATAGCTTTAAAATGAATTTCAAAGCCGTAAAATGATTTGCAAAGATTTATAAAGACATCTACTTTCAAAGCCTTCAAAAAGCGTTACTTCTGATGTGAGTATTACAAAAAATACAGACTAGTGTTTAGAAAGGCTTAATTGCACAACGATTTTATAAAGTTACCTCCCCTTCTGTACAAGTGGACTTCTGCGGCACTCATTCTGTGTTTTAGGGTTTAGTAACACGATAAGGAGCTCCTCCGTAATGTTTTAATATTCTCAAGCTTTGAAATACATTATACTCGATCTAGTCCTCTGTAACAGTGGTGATCTCGGTTCCTGCTTTCTGGGGGAGCAGGCTTATTTTACAGACACAGATGTATGTCATTTTTATTTATAATTTCAAACCTTTAAAGAACGTTCAAAAAATTAAAAATCATTCTTAAAGCTTTAATAATCATTTACGAAGCATTACAAACGAGTTTCAAAGCTTTGAAAATATTTGTTAAGCTTTAAAAATAGCACAAGGTAACACCAACGTTTCCTACCTTAACAGTAAAATTATGGACTAAGATTGCAATGGGTGGAGAGGTTTTCCTCACTTTTAAATGTGTCTGCGACTGGCGATGTATTTCAATGAAATGTTTAGTATATTCACAAATTTCGCTAAATGCACAGACACTTAACAGCTTAACATGACATCATAAAGTAACATCCGCAAAACACCGGGCTATTCTGGTGCCACTTTGGCAACCGAAGTCAAACTTCTCTCAGACATATTATGTGATATGCTGGCATCCCAAATGGATGCATTTCAGCCTGGCACCAGTAATCTTAATTTGCATAAAATTAAATTGTAACAGCATATAACATAGCATTACATTGTTATTCTACCACCCCTAAGAGACATGTTTACAAAATTCCGACTCTTCACATTTTCTCATATACTTGTTTGCAAATACCCATATGTATGCA
This sequence comes from Liolophura sinensis, assembly GCF_032854445.1. Taxonomy (NCBI): domain Eukaryota; kingdom Metazoa; phylum Mollusca; class Polyplacophora; order Chitonida; family Chitonidae; genus Liolophura; species Liolophura sinensis. The sequence continues at coordinate 13,476,508 of NC_088300.1, read as the reverse complement.
GAAGATGATTTCAAATCCAAGCTACTTGTATGCTTACATATAGATATTTTTTCATTTAGAATGAAGTTGTAAAATGGGATAATTTCTATCGAAAACAACTGCCAGTCATCGTGCAATGCAGATCCAACCAAAATAGAAATTATGTGAAACTTTTTTGGCATGCGAATCAATGTGTAGGCCTATATACATTGCATTAACATTTCTTAAAAAGCTGTTCAGCACTGGGCTCAGTTTCACACAGATAATTGCACCTATAGGACAATGGAAACAGTGACGTGCAAAATACCGTACGACTAATGTACGATAAAACATGTCGTAGGCCGCTTTGTGAAACTGAAGACTACCAATTAATCAGTCACGGTTAAAGGGCGATAAATTGTCTTTTGAACGGAATGTAAGGGGGGTTATTTCCCCTGATTTACATATTTAGCACCCTCACAGTCTCACGCTATACTTGTTGCGCTAAGTAGTGGATTTCTCTCGATTTACACAGTGCAACAGTTTTTCTTTTGTGACGTCACCTACGAATCAAACAAGATCTTCCTGTATGCCCATATGTTTAAGGGATTAAATATGCTTACCAGAAAAACGCACTGTGCAAAAGTGCAAAAACGCTACTGTAGTCCTATATCAGCATGTCTAATTATTCCTGTTCAAAAACCACCTACCTCTCAACGACATCATGTGCCCAGGCTGTCGTTCAGAACACAATGAATTTGGTACCGGCACTGGGGTGATGCCAAACACCAAAGGCTATTATAAATTTATCACCTGAGGAAAGGTATGGGCAGAGATATTTTCGGATATTAAGCATTGTTGAAATAGCCTTAGGTACCTTAGGTGTTATTCCACTTACCGTTGTCGTGCCGGTTTCTGGACACAAAGCAAACTGATACTTACTGCCGTATTGTGGGTGGCAGAAACAGGGTGGGGGTCAGGCTCAAGTTGCAGATTTTGCTGTTTCGAAACATCGCTATATCGGAAGAATAGGCTTATAGGGATCGGTGCCTTGCCTACTTCGTTTTACCCCATTACGGTACCAAATTTATGATGGCTTGGGGCGATATCAAATATGCTGTTATTGTTGAGAGGTAGATAATTTTCGACCAGGAATAAAAGGTATGACGATATGACGCTATAATGTCAATTCAGAATTATGAAACAGCGTCATATTGTATGTATCTATCAAAATACCACAATATGGCGGATCATACACAATTAGCATTTAACAGGGTAATATGGTTTTGGGCTTTCAGATTTAGGAACTGCACAGTGCTTCGAAACGTATCAGAAAATCTGAAATAAATTTAAACCTGGCACTGATACCTAAGGCAACGTAGACCAGTATAGACAACCTGATGGAAAAATAGAATTGTTTCCATTTTCGCTAAGCAAATAATATTTTCTGTATATCTGGATTATCTCAAATTGCTAATAAGTAAGTATCAGACGCATACATGCACCATTTATAATGTTAAAAATTTGAAGAAAAAAAAGGTCAGACAGACAGACACACAGAGAGAGGGAGAGAGAGAGGGGGGGGGAGAGAGGGAGGGGGGAGAGAGAGGAGTGGGGAATGAGGGGCTTTGAGAAAGAGAGAGACGAACATTTTATGAGTTGCACTTCAACTCGGCTTCAATGATAAGCTTATAACGTTATACACCAGTCCTGATATTGCCCTACAGCCGTTAATACAAATTTCAAGCATAAAGCCATACTGTAGTGAGATCATACGGCTGCTTGCTACAGATAACATAAATTTCGCTTGTTAAGTTTATATTATACCAAAATGTGGAAACATTTTCAAGCATCGCAGTGTCAGTAACATGGCTTAATATACCAAAATTTGGCTACATTTTTGTTTGAGTTATTTCCCTTTTCGCGACCTCGACCCAGATCGTCCCTATTGAAAACAGAAGTTGTAATGGGGGTCTGTGTCCACTTTCAATTATATACTAGAAAGTTTGAATGGTTGTTGTAGTGGACGATCTTCATGATACATACCTTCACAAGATCTGCAAGATTATGACAGTATTTGTGTGTTTGTCTGTTATTTAATGTAATATGATGGAGAAATTTCGTTGTTTATTTACGTACACAGTTGTCTTAGTCTAACTGACTATTATTTGATTTAACTACTTATATAGTATAGGCGCGTGCGATGTGCATTTGATTTAATTCTGTATCACTGTTTTGATATACTGTATTTCTACATTTTACAGAACTGATAACCAGCTGCCGAACTGATTAACGAACACTGTCACGTCATGCACGCTGAATAAACTGTTCCTGAAATATTCTCTCCTACTGGGCATTTTATATCAGTCAGAATTACCCGTTTCAACCACTTTTCAAGCATCGCATTGTTAGAAACATGGCTTAATATACCAAAATGTGGCAACATTTTCACGCATCACATTTTCAGAAACAGGACTTGATATATCAAAATTGGAAACATTTCCAAGCATCGCAGAGTGGAAAACATGGTGTTTTACGCCGTACTCAAAAATATTTCACTTACACAACGGTGGCCAACGTTATGTTTAGAGGAAACCGTACAGAGACCGGGAGAAAACCACGACCATTCACAGATTGCTGGGAGGCCTTCCTTATACCACGACGGGAGAGGAAACCATCATAAATTGGATGGGATTTCTCAGCGATCGGATTAGTGAGAGGCTCCTGGTTCATTGTTTAAGGCTACGGAGGCCCCCGGTCATTTTTAAGAGTGGGGTTATTCGTAGTGGTCGTGGTAAAACAATGGCCTTTTGGCAAGTTACTGACCAACGTTTACACATGTGACCTACAGATATACATTCTGTATCTGTGGAAGACAAGTGGTCGTTATATTTCATTGCCCAAAACGTGACCTCATTTTGCATACACTGTTTCATTCAAGTCCTTCAACTGTTTGTGGCGCACATCATTCAGTTGAGTGGAGACACCAATAACCTTTTTTGTTTACTTATTTATTTATTTTATTTTATTGGTGTTTTACGCCATACTCGAGAAGTTTCATTTATACGACGGCGGCCAGCATTATGGTGGAAAGAAACCGGGCCAATAACCTTAACCAACCAACCAACCAAACAACCCAACGGGCACACTTCTTCATTTGTTCTTAACAGTTTAATCAATCAGGTTTGTGGTTTCCACTATGTTTACACGATTCGGAAAAATTAAAAGAAATTAAACGGGGACGTTTTATTCTTCCTGTCAGATTAATTTTTACGATTATTACGATATATATATATATATATATTGATTTACTCCAGTATTGATTGTGGTCTGAGGGCGACCGACAGGCTCTCTTTCAATGGGGCATAGTGTGTTCGAATCCACTGTATCGTCCAATTGCGGTTTTAAATCAGGACGATTTTCTTTGGACATTAACGAATTAAATCAATAAATGTTTATTGATTGTTGATTTATTATATTTATCGATGCAGGAGGCAACATTTGCAAATTCTATATAAAGGGATTGCCATTTGGTGAAGAAACGTTTGGCCAGCAGTGAGCAAACACATCCTGTAAGTGCTGTTGTTCACACTGACATGCAAAGTGGGCAAATGATTAACGAGAAATCGTTGTGTGTCAATGGTCATCCGTTCACACGGCTGCAAGTGAACACTGGGTAGAGGACACATCTGCAAACATACGTTTTGCTGATAAACTGAATGACTTCATTATCAAATAAACGCAAGGAATGTAGTCACTCACTTGAGGCTTATGATAAACAAAATAAGACTGAAATCATGGCTGAATATACGCCTGTGCCTCTTATCCCTAGGGTATATGTGACCTCTGATGCTATATGTATATTAGTATGGCTGCTGGTGACATAATAACCAGACTAATAATCCCTGTATCATACATGTTACACGGGCACAGCCTAGATAGTAGTTGTTACTGACAACATATCATGAGCGCTATCAGAGATAACGAATGACATCAGAAAATCCATATTTAAGCTGTGAATATATATGCACATATGTAAACAACTGATAAAATGATTTCAGCATGCCCAATTCATTAGAATTAATTTAGATAAAAGGAGGATAGATTCAATATCTAATCAATAATAGATGAAGCTAAACTTTCAGTTTCCGGATGTGCAGGATGTGAAAATGAAAAGTATATGCTATAATAATCATCTATAGGCCTCTAATCATGTAAATTCGAGATTATGGAAAGCTGTTCGTTTTTCAGGTTTTGAGATATGCACAGTACTTATGATTTGGTATAGTGTTCAGTAATATTTGACAGTGGGTATTTTGTGTGCATAAAAACATGGGGTGGTGTTAACAGAGGTTTGGTGAAAGCCCCTGTCCGCCGCGCTTTTACAAAGTACGTATCAGAACATACTATCGTTGACTCTACTTGACGACAAAGGCGTGCATGTCCGGTATATATGTGACCAGATGTAGGCTTTATCGTCCTAACGCGTACAAAGTACATAAATCATTGATATCCATTTAATGCCGGTAAATACGACGAAGTGGGTTAACTATTTCAGGAGGGTGGGGGGGGGGGGACTATTTTTCCACAGCAACATAATTCTACAATGTCCGCAGGCGTGCTATAATGGCTGAAGGTTACAGTCTGGCACAGGACCGAGGCGAACATGGAAGGCTCACGACACTCGGTCATTGCACGCTGACGTCAACTATTTACTCAATATTCAGTGGAGTTTGCAGCCAGGACTAACCCTTTTAACGTACTGGATCATGGCACTCAACACAGACACACGGAATCTTGGAAATGGAATGCCGGAACGATGTAAGTTATTGACTACGGTGTATCTTGAGGATGTTACTAATAATTTAGACATTGTACCGGAAGCGGAAGCGAATAAGCAATTACCTTACATCATCTGTACTGTAGCGGCGAAGCTTATAATCTATGGGCAGCATAACATAACATAACATGTCATTATGATCACTTGACAATTAAAATACTACGGGCATTTCCAAATTTTGCACATAGCTTGAATACGCAAGCTGAACTGTTTTGAAGGTGAAGGTTTCTGCATCTTTAAGCCAGTGCAATGTTAAGCACACTATGGTGTTGATAGATCGAATGTGAAAGAAGCAAGACAGCCAGCTTGATAGCTTAGGGGCTGTACGGTGTATTGACACCATGCATGACATCATCAAAACCCGATGAAGTATCCGCGCGATAGTGCTGGGAGCTGTCCTGGACAAAGCTTCAGAGCCCCGATAATATTACGGCTAGAAGGCAATTACGGCAATCAGACCAGTGTGTTAATTCAGTCACACACAGATGTCCCGGCTTTGCATTCCGATAACAATGGGATTCACACTGAACGCGTGCAGATATCAGAGTCGCTGAGGCATAACCGGCGGGGCATGTTAGTGTATACGTAATACTGGGGGTATTGCCCAGAAGTATGATCTGAACGGAGATAGAAGTCAGGCCTTGGTAGTATTACGTCTACCATATATCCGCAGTTTCAGCAAGTACAATCTCAGGTAACCAAATATTGCAGTTATCTTTATCCATATCAGGTCATACATTTTCGCGTCTACGTACATGCATGTACATGTGTGTGTAGGTTGTGGAGAAAAAATGTCACTGCGCTTGAGTCGTAATAACACAAGAAGTGCTCACAAAATGGTGAAAGAATCCAATGGTAATTTCAGTTCTCCAGGTATATTAGACGAGTGCTTAACCCATGCAGTTTGATCTAGTACTAAAATTCTCTAGCACGGTATTGTAGCTTTAAGCTACATGTGTACTATACCCGTATACTACTGGTTTGTAATCATGATCCCTTGTGTGTATGTAATGTAAGCTATTCATCATCTGTTAATTATGAAGTTGTAACACGGGTATTTGGAGGAAATTATCTCGGCATCCGATAAATCGTTCGAAATGCATTAAAGTCAAACAGGGTTGAAAAATATTTTGAAGAAAATTTCTTGTTCCACCTAAGTAATTGTTATTTTTTTTTGCGGTTCTATGCATGGCTCCTCTCTTTACTCCTTCATATATTTTGCTTCTTTTTCAGACTTCATTTCAGCCATGGACAGAGTACTACACAGTTCAAAGACTCTCACTTTTGTAGTAATGACCATGGTGTACTTTGCTGTCTGCAAGCCTTTCGTCCAGTACCCACCACATACACTTGAGGCAGGCCTGCTGAAGATGTTACCGATCTGGTCATTGGCTGTTTACGTACTTCCTCCAAACAAGGCCTTCTCAGACCTTTCTGTTGGTCAACAACGGATTGTGTTTGGACTGCTGATATCCAGCTTGGGTGACCTATGCTTAATTTGGCGGGAAACTTTATTTATTCCTGGGCTGCTGTGGTTCTCTGTGGCCCATGTGTGTTATCTTTGTGCCTTCTGGTCTCAGGCCTCACAGCCTGTGAAGGGCGCTCAGTCCCACAGTCTTCCAATGTACATTGTGGCAGCGGTGGGTACGAGCGCGTACATATTACAAACCGTCCCTGGGATTATAATGCCATATCTAGTCATCTTCTACAGCGTATTGCTGTTTGCTGTGTCATGGAGAGCAACTGTGTGCTTTGAATACTACCGATCCGGCAAAAGCCTAGCTGGTTGCTTAGGGACCGTCTCATTTCTGATATCAGACAGTATTATCGGCATAGACAAGTGGGTTACGCCAATTCCCTATGCTGAAGGCCTGATTATGTCTACTTACTACCTAGCTCAGTATGGAATTGCAGTGAGCGCCACGTGAGAGACATATATGAGTCATGGTGTCCACGTATCATTGTCAGACCTCTTGGAATGACACTTTCATAAAGCTTTGAAATCAAGCCACGAACACGATGGAAACGTCTGAGATGCGCCATGACATATTAAAGCTGTTTTAATTTTCTTCATTGCTCTAAAGCTTCGGATAGGAAGTCTGCTGTCGAGGTATATCTTCCTGGAAGATTTGATAACCCAAGCAAATTTCGTATTATGTGCAGCCCTGTTATTTGACAACATTTTTAGATGTGTTAGCGAATAACGCCAATAATTAATTATGGACATACCCAATGAATTCTTGTGTAACCTACTTAAAGGTTTTGTATAACATTTTTTATTATGCACCAAGCTTTAGAATTGCATGTATTTACTTTTGATTTTACACGGGTTGTCTCCTCCTTTCACCATGTGAAAACTAGAGATAGAGCATATCGTCTGCTACAGTGATATTGCAACACCACGTGACCGTACCTCAAACATCGTGCTAGATGTTTTAGGGGATCTGATTTAAGGCTCGAGATTCTGTGTTGCCCGTGGTAACTCAACATATGGATTACGACAGACCTTTATACACAAGCAATATCTGACACTTAGCAATTATAATAATTCATGGGTTAGACATTTTGCAAGTGCTATACAACTGATGAGCGCGCACTTGGTGTTTCCAGCTGAGAAATCGCTACAGTTCAATACGTCTTTAAACATTCAATACTTGAATATTGTATGAGGTAATGCTGATAATAACAAGCTTAGTACACATGCGCTGAAAACTTGAGTAGAAAATGTGTAGCTATTACGCAGGTTCACATTAACGTTATATTATGTAGACATCTAATTGTTATCGTAGCAATAATTGTCCCAAATTATGCGTATACATTATGGGAAATGTCCCACTTCCTGCATGGTAACAAGGACAACGCGACATATCTGGAAGTGACATAATCACACAACATGTGCAATAATGCAATTATATGAGATACCATTGAAATGAACATTAATGCAAATGTGAGACTGGCACACTTGTCTTTTGAAACAATACCACAAAGGCTGCATACAGGATTATGATAGGGCTGGTATTACAACAAGTCGATATCATAAACGTGATAAACTCCTTTCTTTTACAGTCATTCCCAAACAGATGGTCTGCCAGTTTTATATTTATGCCTTAATTCGATGTCTGCTAAGTTTTCCTGCATGCCCTCCGTCAAATAACAATCAGCGGATCAGCGCGCAATCGTCAATGCAGCCATAAACATTTATTTTTGTTGAACATCTTACTGAAAATTTCTCTACTTGTTCGTGTTTATTGTCACGACAGGTCTACCTGACTACAATCCTAGCGTAAAGCCCCGTTCAGACTATCCAACATCACTGAACATCACTTACTCAACAAGAGTCAACAGCAAGTTGAACGCTGTTGAGGTAAGCTGAGCGTCCCGTCCACACTACAAATTGGATAGGTCAACTTTGTCCAACACTGTTGACGTGAATTGAACGGTGTTGAGCTGTTTTGGGGGGTTTTTTTCGATAAATTGGAGGGAAATCTCCATATTTTCTCTCCAATGCATGAGACTAAATGGCGAGCAGCTGGAAGAATTGTGTCGTGAGTTTGTCGTCTGCGCTTATTGCCATGGCTGTTCGGCGTAGAAGACGTCTCATCATGACACCAGTTTCTCTCTTTTGTCGCCATTTTGCTCAGGTAATGTGCTTCACGATGGCCACGTTATTTCTACACGCCCACTGATTGGCTACTTTCACTCAGCTTCACTCAACTTGTTGACAAAAAATACACATGCACATTTCCGATTAAACCGTGTTGGGTAGTGTTGAGCGTTGTTGAACGAAGTTGGGAACCCGCAATGGTCCGCTACACAACAGACTACAGTTGGGAACAGACTACTCAACACGTCTCAACTTGTACACTCAAATTAAGGTTGACTCTTGTTGAGTCAACAAAAGTTGAGTGATGTTAGATAGTTTGGACGGGGCTTAAGGCATCAGCCAAATAAACAGGAATCAGCATCAACCAGCCCTTTCCTCAGGACAAAGTAATGCAGGCCCAAATATATTCCAACCGGGATTCGTATGCGGTGAAGAGATTTTGTATGTAAGGAACACTTCGAAAGATTAACCACGGAGACCTACTTTTGCACAGTTGCCTTACGCAATACACTCAAGAAAACCAACCAGTGCGTATTCAAATGCAGCTTTCACTGCATTGGTTGTAACTTTATAATTAGGGATATTGAATTATTTAGCGAAATGTGGTTTCTTCGGAGCAGTGCCCAGTCTCCTTCCTCGACAAACCGTAATAAAAAATATAATTTTCAGTCTACCGTCTAAATGTTTAAAACTGTAGGTGAATATTCAATCATTCAGGTAACACGACTGATGATGGTAATAGATTAGCGAAATGTGCATAACTTTTGACACAGATTCAAGCTCAGGTTTCCTTAAATTTATTTAAATTACAGAACCTCGTCTCTATGTTATAACCTCCCTTCAGTGAAGCTACATGAACAGCAACTAATTCCTTCCATATTTCTACGCAAAGTCGTATAATTCCAATCAAGGATTGATGACATGTTCCAATCACATGTTTTCAAGGATTTTGGGTGTTCAATCCATTACAGGCAAAACCTCTCGCACTGATCTCGAATGTCCGGTCTGTCAATACACGTGATAACAATGTCCATTGTCCGTGTTTGTTTTCTTGCATTCTTCTTGGTCGCATTCAAGATGACCGAAAATGTATCGGGGCGGCCACAATGGCTGTTAGAATTGTGGGTCATTTAGTTCACAGCATGCCCTGAGATCATACTTATAATCACTTAGAGAAAACGTCCGGAACTGGTTTTACGTAACCCATTCACAAGGTGTCTAAAAATAGTGTGGCAAAGTGGGTGTGGTGTAGGGTGTGAGTATATTTATCACTGAGCTTGGGATCAAGCATTATAAATGTTTCTGTACGTGTACGTTGTTTTCGACTCACTTGAATACAGTACATGTTCATTCCTAAATATTGCTGTCAACAAGATTATTACAAAACTGAACAACAAACAAAGACAAATATACATGAATCAGTATAAATGTGTATTTATATTCCACTTTTCACTAACCAAGAGACAGATAATCCGAATTGTTCTGCCACTGGCACATCTGTCATTTTAACTTTGTCACTGTTACTTCCTGCCGTTTTGGGGCGATGATACCGCGCTGGCCCCCACGTGTTTGGCCAGTGTGACCGGTGACACCGACAGCTACCCCACACCTGACCTGTCATCTCCTACTGAGCAGGAGGGTAACTGGCCTGTCAATGGGAATTACCCCTCCCTCAATTGGACTCAATTGGCCTAACATTGATATCATTACATGTATCATTACGGGCCGCGATTTCACTGAAAATAGGTTGAAAAATAGGGTTAAAGTTTAACGTGGCATTTGTAGGAGTATGTTTTTACATTTTCCTTCCCGCTTAATGCTTTATGTCTGTCCATTATACATTTCCTTATTAAGAATTTAAATCTATTCCTTAAACAATAATGCGTTATTTTATGTGTAATGGATTCAGTTTTGTATTATAACGACAAAAATAAGAAAAAGGCACTACGATTATAAAAATAACCTGAAACAGTTAATCAGAAAAACTTATTCAAAACCGTTCTGTATGGACCGCGCATGGTACAGTTTTAAGTTTTAATTTGATCTAAAATTAAATCACAAAAATATTTTTACACTGCATTTCCTGTATAATTAAATTTTAATTATTCGGCTGTACAGTTTGATGGCAGACTGAGCTAAACTTCACTTAAACGGGAAACAAATGACACTGTGTACAATGTGGATGATTGTAATAACATTTTGCTGTGGGCGACATAATCGGCTTGGGTGATGTCAAACAAAGCCGGAGGGGTCGGGGAGTGGGGAGGTGCATTACTCCGGCGCGCCTGCGCTTTGAGTGCAGACCAGTTTATCTAAGTATTTATTTGGTAAAGTGGGTCACATGGCGACAAAAGCCGGTTTACCTGGTAGCTGGGTGGTGTGTAGTGTTGTGTAGCGGACCATGTACACCTCAAGTCAACCCTGGCTACAGGTAAGAGAGTTCGTATGTCTCAGTAGAGCTTAATACGAGGAACAGAGCAGCGGGGTGGTGGCGAGCCGGTCTGCAGTCTGTAGGCTAAACCCTTCCATACTATTGCAGAATCATCACACTAGTGACGGTCTGGATTTTGAACTACGAGTTATAGTCAAACTACAGCAACTATACTACACCGTCACTTGTCACCGATGCAACGTATGCAGGCATGCCGTGACCGAATTTCTTCACATGACTTACCCATGCTCAGTAGTACACTGGTTCGTAGGCCCTACTGACCTGTTGAACGGACGTGTGGGAAGGCCAATAGGAGGTAGGACTTGAGCTTACAGATCCGACCGTGAATCTTTGTAGTAAGTTACTAACTGTTCTGGTGGAAATGTTTTGAGGTGAACGATGACAGTGGATTACATTTGACAATCTTGCACACAGGCGCACTAGGCTGATCGTGTTGGTTTGTCTACTTGACAACTTTGAAAGCAAGCAACGAACGAGTCATGTCTACCCTGTGGCAGAAGTTTCGAAACTCGTCTGGGGCTTTGCCAAACCTCAGTTTTGTTACCAACATTTTCAACAGAAATAACTACCGGGACTTAGAGGGTGACAATGTTGAAGAAAATAAAAGTGAAAACCAAGACGAAGACGGCGTAAGCTCGGATGGATTTGATGAGGTGGATGCCGGCATTGTAGCACGGAGAAAATACATCGACCTTCTAAGAGAATCGGAAAATGATGAGCCTGTAATAGACTGGCAAGGGAAAGGTGATGATTTGTGGCGAGAAAACAACCGCAATGAACTTATTGAGACTAAAGCCAAAGATGATCAACCTACAGAGAGTAAACCTGGTCAAGTACAACTGGAATTAAATGAGAGTCAAACTCAACCAACCCAAAATGAACTGAACAAAATCCACAATGACCGAGTTGAAATCGGCCAAGAACATTCTAATGACACTCTGGACAACTTTCCTCGGACTGGTGACTTGGCTAACGATCTTTCTCATGTGAAAGACACATCTTGCCAGCCCTCGTCAGAACCGTGTGATGAGCCCATTTCTTTTCGGCGGTCACGCCGTGACTCTTACGATAAAGCATTGGCCGAGATGAGGGATTCATACGACCGAGTATTTGGGGACATCGTTGACGAACCACCTGTGATTTCCACTAGCCACGACGTATGGGTAAAGCGAAGTACTGGAGTTGAAAACGGACTCGGGTCTCAGAGTTGTGATGTTCAGGACAGTGTGTCGCGAAAGCCTTTTCATAGACAAATCAGCTTGACAATCCAACAAGAGATACCGAGTGCAATAAGCGTGATCCGCCAGAGAAGCTATTCCAAACTGGGAGAAGACCCAGATGAAATCGTTCATATCACTGACACTCTGGAGAGCACACCGTCAGAATGGCATAGCTCCTTTCCAGTGCAAGAGAAAAAGAAACACAGAAAGCGATCGAAAAAGGTACACAGGGCGAGTAACGTTTTCTCACGAATAACATGCATTTCATCCAAATCTAGCCATGCCAGAAAATAATCAGTTCAGGAAGTGGTACCAAAGTCAGTTGTATTAAATTTTCATGTTTTCCAAATACAACTCATTTCACGGCATGCTATAATTGCATATATTTTCTTTATATGTCTTATTTCAACATAAAACTGCCAAAAGACATCCTCATGTGGTAACCCTTATCATGATGAACAGTTGATGACCTCAACACAGTCAATATTTTTAAGGTTTTTATTCATATAGTATTTTTATACATATAGTTTTTACAACAAATCTCCGGCCTTTGTGTTGAATTGTTTGTAAGTGTATTGGCGTATTTAAATTTGTAGTTCAGGAGTTACATATACTGAATTATACTATAATATACAGTCATATGCGTCATATACAGTTTGCGTGTATCACAGTTCTGTTATAAAACATTTACAGTGTCTGAACAATAGGCCTTACAAAACGCTTACAAAACACGTAACTGCAGAAATATCTCTCATTCTGTGTTCATTTGTATATCACTATTTTTGTATGCATGTTTAAATGGTAAACTTGTACGGTATAATTTGTTATTCATTTAACGTTTGTGAGCTTATGCTCTTGGTTGTTGATATATTTGGGTTAATGAGAAGAATTGTAGATTGTGTAAAAACACCTGGAGAAAGCTGAACGACAAGGACGGCTTGGATGAATAAATTATTGAAAAACATGGTTCTATAATGGTATTTGGGTATCCGTCTTGTGTTGCGAGTGGTGTCTGTTGCGAGGCAAAATACACGTTTGTACTGATTTTTATCGTCCAGTCACGGTATGAGTTACGGTAATTGTCAAATAAGTTTTAAATAGTTATTTTTTTTTGGCGCGGCTTGTGTGTGTCGTGGAAAAGTTGTTGAGTCTGTGACACCAATGTTCAGCGCCTGCCCTTTTTTGATTGCGCCAATCTCTTGGAAAGGTACCATTCCAGTTCTGTGGGAGCAGAAAAGATCTTTATCGTCGAGTCCACATATTCACTGCGAATATCACTGTCATAGAGAAAATAAATATGGAATTTCCACCTGTACAGCGAGCCGAAAAGCAAGCTGGACTTGCATCGCATCATCTGATATAGCAGAGTTAAAACAGTGGAATAGTACATTTTGCACCCCCATGTGCTTGAAGCGTAGATTAACGCTGAAGAGCACAGGAATCAAATTGTAGCGTGTAATGGGAAGAACTGCACAATGCTGACAATCGTGTATCTTTCAGAATGTGCGTGGCAGCAAAATACATGTACATGTAACTTCAGTGAGGATTTTTCCGAGTTTTCATGTCGCGTTATTGAGAAAACAGTACCTGTTCATGTCCGACATGTTTCCACAACGCAAACACACCAAATTCGATCAAGTCGACACCATGAGAATTATCACCCCTGGAATGGTTCGGGAAAAAGGCATTTCTTGCAATTTTTATCTTTAATTTTGGGATTCTTTTGGCCTAGTTTATTATAGGTGTGTTTTAGAAGGTACTTATTGACCTTTGGTACATTAAAACACGGTAAAACTTTGCACCATGAACTGCTGTCAAATTAGTACTCCCTGGCCCCTCGCGGTAATAAATTCCTCCACCATACAATGAAGATTTCTAATAATGAAGTCTTTCAATCAGGATTTCTACTAATGAAGTCTTTCAATCACAACTGGGAGTTCTTACCTTCAGATTTAGAGAGTGCCCCAAAATACAAAACTTTGACATGTGAATAATGGAAAAATAACAGGTTGTTAGTCCTAGGCATATGCTGTGGCGTGATGTGTCGTGTATCTGTCACTCATGGTGATGTCAGACACATGTGGCACATAAGAATCCAATAAGGCCTGAATGAAATGATTGGAGAACAGATTGCAGTAAATGATATTTGTGTCTATTACTTCACAGGTTTTAAACTAACGAAAAGTCCTAACATTATATATAATGTATATGGAATTGTCACAGGACATGTAGAAACTACATTTCCTGTTTTTGTGGGTTAAGCTGCCTGGGAATTTAATTAATTATAAGCTCGTTAATTTTTTTTATTAATTACCGGTCTTCACGTGGCACCCCGTGTTGCATGTAAAAGATACATGTATATTCACTTGTGGTAGGTAAAATAATGTATAATTTAAACCTAAGTTAAGAGTAAGGAGAAGTTTTCCATTGTACGAACCTTAAATCAAGCCCTGTCGAATATCTACAGTTTTTTTTAGATTCTACACTACACATGAAATTCCCCGGGTTATCTTTATTTTAAGCTACTGGTCATCTTGATCTACTTACAGTTTACTGCACCTTATTGTGCAGTAAAACTGTCGTCAACAGCGTAGTCGTGCAGTAACATATCAGGTCTCGCACAGGCAACTTTAAAGTAGTATTACATCTATTAACACACTGACCTAAACACTTTGTTTTTTCACTGGATAATTCAAGGGATATGACAAGGACCCCACTATTGTAAACATGTTAGACCTCCCTGTGTCGTAAAGCGTTGCGCACATGATGATGTAATCACTTCCGTCGTATTTGAATTCAAGTTTAGATTAGGAACAATATGTCAGCGGCTAAGCTTGTACGTCATTTTTTTTTTATCTCTTAGATATTTGTTATATAATTTAGCTGGAAAAGGTCGCGATTATGGGGAAGATGTGGGTATGGTTATGTTATGATACTGTAACAGTCGCCTGTTTTAGGTAAAATTTTATCCCATATATGTTTTACGGGACTGTGGAACGAAAGTTGTCTTTGGTGGTATTTATGACCGTTCGGGCGGCCACTGCTTTTTTATATAAGAATATTATTTCGTTCTGGAAGTTCCAACAGTAATGGTTTTTATGTCATTATTAAGCTGGTATTGATAGTATCCCCACACCCTCCGCTCAAATTCACACAGCCGCTTATGGGATTAAGACTTTCTTCACACATGCATTTCTGTTGATCCGCGCCTCTCGCCTTAGAAATAATTCTTACGTTTATTAATACATGTAACAGGAATCGATGGTCTAAATAACATGGAAGTGTTGTAAGTTGGTCAGGATTTCGAACAGCAGTGTGCTAGACTTGCATTGCTTGTTACATCTGACGATGAGCTAAGTTCATTTTCATTTTAATAGTGATGTGCAGTAGCTTTTATTTGATCCGGTTTTCAAGTAGATGGTATTTTAGGTTTGTTCTGCTTTTCACATTGATGATGGCCTTTGTAGTCTGGATGTTGTTATTTTGTTTGGTTCTGGCATTGAACATGGAGTGAGGTAGAAGCGGGGTAGTGTGATGTGGGTTGAGGTGAGTAAGGCGCGCAACCTCGAATCAAGAGGCACGCGATGTGGGGGTTCTATCCCTACGTTTGACACGGAATTTGTGGAGGCTGTCACTGATCGAAGGGGCTTGCAATGCCTTGTCACAGATTAGTGGGAATAATGTAGTTTGTTATTTTCATATCCATTCCGGTCGCTATGTGTTTTTCTGGATATTACCTGCAGGTCGGTTTTGTTCTGGGCCTCACAGTTCGGTTATGGTAGGTTTGTTCTGGGCCTCACGGTCCGGTTGTGGTGGGTTAGTTCTGATTCTCACGCGCACTCATGTGGTCGTGGGTTTGTTCTGATTCTCACATGCATTCTGGTTATGGTGGATTTGTTCTGATTCTCACATTCAGTTCGGTTGTGGTGGGTTTGTTCTTATTCTCACATTCAGTCCGGTTGTGATGGGTTTGTTCTGATTTTTACAAGCATTCTGGTTATGGTGGGTTTATTCTGATTCTTATATGCATTCTGGTTGTGATGGGTTTGTTCTGATTCTCACATGCAGCCCGGTTGTGATGGGTTTGTTCTGATTCTCACATGCAGCCCGGTTGTGATGGGTTTGTTCTGATTCTCACATGCAGCCCGGTTGTGGTGGGTTTGTTCTGATTCTCACATGCAGCCTGGTTGTGGTGAATTTGTTCTGAATCTCTCATAAGCGTTCTGGTTGTGGTGGGTTTGTTCTGATTCTTACGCGCAGTCCGGTTGTGGTGGGTTTGTTCTGATTCTCACTCACACTCAGGTTGTGATGGATATGTTCTGATTATCACGCGTAGTTTGGTTGTGATGGGTTTGTTCTGATTCTCACATGCGTTCTGGTTGTGATGGGTTTGTTCTGATTCTCACATGCGTTCTGGTTGTGATGGGATTTGTTCTGATTCTCACATGCGTTCTGGTTGTGGTGGGTTTGTTCTGATTCTCGCATGCATTCTGGTTGTGATGGGTTTGTTCTGATTCTCACATGCGTTCTGGTTGTGATGGGTTTGTTCTGATTCTCACATGCATTCTGGTTGTGATGGGATTTGTTCTTTTTCTCACATTCAGTCTGGTTAATGTGGTGTGGTTGTTCTGGATATCGCATGCAGTTTATATGTGGTGGATTTGTTCTTTTTCTCACATTCAGTCAAGGTTGTTGTCGAGTTTCCTCCCTATATTATTCTAATTCCCACGTGCAATCCGGTGGATTGGGTTGTCCTGTGTCTGACAGAGAGGTGGATTGGCTTGTCCTGTGTCTGACAGAGAGGTGGATTGGGTTGTCCTGTGTCTGACAGAGAGGCGGATTGGGTTGTCCTGTGTCTGATAGAGAGGTGGATTGGGTTATCCTGTGTCTGACAAAGAAATGGGATGGGTTGTCCTGTGTCTGACAGAGAGGTGGATTGGGTTGTCCTGTGTCTGATAGAGAGGTGGATTGGGTTGTCCTGCACCTGACAGAGAGGGTGGATCGGGTGTCCTATGTCTGACAGAGAGGTGGATCGGGTTGTCCTGTGTCTGACAGAGAAATGGGTTGGGTTGACCTCTGTCTGACAAAGAGGTGGATTGGGTTGTAATGTGTCAGACAGAGAAATAGGTTTGGTTGTCCTGTGTCTGACAGAGAAATGGGTTGGGTTGACCTCTGTCTGACAGAGAGGTGGATTGGGTTGTAATGTGTCTGACAGAGAAATGGATTGGGTTATCCTGTGTCTTACAAAGAAATGGGATGGGTTGTCCTGTGTCTGACAGAGAGGTGGATTGGGTTGTCCTGTGTCTGATAGAGAGGTGGATTGGGTTGTCCTGTACCTGACAGAGAGGTGGATTGGGTTGTCCCTGTGTCTGACAGAAGAGGTGGATTGGGTTGTCTTGTGCCTGACAGAGAGGTGGATTGGGTTGTCCTGTGCCTAACACAGAAATGGAATGGGTTGTCCTGTGCCTGACAGAGAGGTGGGCTGGGTTTTTCTATGTCTGCAGAGAGGTGGATTGGGTTGTCCTCTGTCTATCACAGAAATGGGATGGGTTGTCCTCTGTTTGACGGAGAAGTTTAATTGGGTTGTCCTATGCCTGACAGAGAGGTGGGCTGGGTTGTTCTATGTGTGCAGAGAGGTGGATTGGGTTGTCCTCTGTCTGACACAGAAATGGGATGGGTTGTCTTCTATTTGACAGACAGGTGGATTGGGTTGTCCTCTGTCTGTCACAGAAATGGGATGGGTTTCTGTTTGACGGACAGGTGGATTGGGTTGTCCTCCGTCTGTCACAGAAATGGGATGGGTTGCCATCTGTTTGACGGACAGGTGGATTGGGTTGTCCTGTGTCTGACAGAAAGGTGGGCTGGGTTGTCCTTTGTCTGACAGAGGGGTGGATTCTAACAGAAAGGTGGACATTCGTCTGACAAAATGGTCACCTGGGTATGGATTGTTTGAAAAGCTGAAGTTACCGTCTCCTGATAAAAGCTGACATATTACAAACGGTTTTGGAACATGAGTGATTTCTGAACGCATCCGCACTCCTACCATTCACGAATTTGTGCCTGAATCTGATTCACTGAGACAAATTACCTGTGTTTACCTGTGTTGTAGGTTTGGAAGAAGACAAAGAAGGCAGCGCGGGTCTCCTGGAAATGGCTGAAGAGGAGTTTTATCGCCTATGCGTCATCATATCATCATGGCATCCCCATGACTGTCGCCATGTACGGAGGTTCCAGGCACCAAGGAAGACCCAAGTTCTACGACTATAGATAACACCATTCCCTTCTCATATATGGGTGTGTTTTAGACGATAAATACAACCACCATACATTACCATATTTGTACTTATGTAACTATATACGCATTAAATGTTCCTGTGGTCGGACGATTGGTCTGTCCCACAGTCAGACATCTCCGTGTCATAATGGAAATAAAGGGTATCCCTGTACATGACATGTGCAGAGAACGGTATTTAAATGAATACCGTATTTTTTTTTACAAACCTGAGAAATGATCCACAAATGAGAAGTTAATACAAACGCACGAGTGTTAGACTACTAAATGTTTATTCACAATGTAACCAGTAAATTTACCTGTTTAAAACCCCAAGCTAAGGTCACATGCGCTTATGATAGATTCTCAGTGTGTAACCATATATAGCAACAAGACGTTAGGTACGTAATATCGTCACATAATGTACACATATGAACATACCACCATATTAGTGGTGAAGACTAATTCCAGATTAGTGAAAAGGTGGAGCATCTTGTCATCATTGTTTTGCATTGATTTCTTTGCGTATAATTGTGATTATAAATGTGTCCGTGCGTTTATAGGGTGTATGTGTAGTAAAGAAGCTTGTACGGCATAATATTGTGCTTTATATGAACAATCTTATATCATAGAGCCTATCTTGAACACACGTATACATATGTGCCATGATGCCACTATTTTATCGCACAACATGCCAGCATCAGTAGTCATTTTACGTGTGACACATAGATTTAGTTATTTCAACCTTTTACATTTGTCATTATCATAACATACATAGGCTCAATTACTTTTACGATATTGAACAATAATATATATGTAGCATAGGTGGATTTTTAATGATTGAATTAAGGCATCAGTATATAGACTATATTTTTATATTTACAGTTTGTTACAAATGTAATAAAGTTTGCTTTTTTCTCTATTTGAAAACTTTTTTTTCAAATAAAAGGCCAAGCAAAGCATTGCAAAAAGAAAACATGTACTACATATTAACGTGACTGGGAAGATGGAGTGGGCTTTGCAGTAGGATGAATTGTAAATGTGATAGTCTTTCAATCGCTGGGTCACCCGAGAATTGATTGGGTTCAGTCCCATCTCGGACGGAATTTTCTTGTTCCTCTGTTCCTAAATTGTTCTCGGGGCGTTGTGTGGTGTTGTTGCTTGTAGCAGTTTTGAAGATGGTGGTTGAACAACAATCAAATTCAATGAGTACGCAAATATTTTCAGTGAGTTCCTGATGACTGGAAATCTGTTCGTTCATCCACATTTTCTGTGGTCATGATAACCATACACGTATATAACCGCTAGACACCGATCGAGTGACCTTTGCGTTGGGTATGACGTTCGTTGAATTCAGACCACTTGTCTTTCAATAATATAGCGTGCATATATATGTACGACTTTCCTCGTTGAGATGTCGGACGTTCAACATCGTACATAGTTATCTGTTTAAATATGGATGCACTGCATCCATAAGGAATTTAGTTTACAGGGTGCAGGTTAAATTCTTCGTACCTGGGCAGGTCTGACAACAACATGCGGAATGCAGTGGATTTCCCTCGTCTTCTGTTTGCTTTGCTTCCAAGCACGATGCAGTATTCTGGCCGCCATCATATACGTGAAATCTTCTTGAGTATGACGTAAAACACCAATGAAATAAATAAATAACTAAATATATAAATAAAATACAGGTCCTATATGAGTACATACATGTAGCCTACCACCAAAATCGTTTGTAAAATCTTATCGAGAAGATCACAAATTAAAGCAGCTAAAGTTTAACGATACCATGACCTTACACCAGAACCTATAGACACTTCATTGGTCACAGGTGCACGCTTTCATTTTCGCCCCACCAGATGAGGTATTGGTGCCTGTAAAGGTCCACCGTGTGCCAGTATAATATAACTGCATGCATGGGATGGGGATTGATGTCTGCATGGTGTCTTTGGCATGGCGTTTTAGTGAGGCAACGTTGTATATGACTATCCGGTTCGGACCTATACAAGGTGACCCTCGTGACGGAAATATTGCTGAGAGCGACACTCAAAACAAAAACCACTTCGAAGATTTATTTATTTATTTATTTATTTGATTGGTGTTTTATGCCGTACTCAAGAATATTTCACTTATACGACGGCAGCCAGCATTATGGTGGGAGGAAATCGGGTAGAGCCCGGGGGAAACCCCACGACCATCCGCAGGTTGCTGCAGACCTCATTTACGGCCGGAGAGACCACTTCGAAGACTTCTATTCCTCTCACAAATGACATCATATCCGCGTTTATTCTCATTTTGCTTCTCATGCGTGTATGCATGTGTTCTGTTTCATAAAACAATGATAAGCTTGGGGTTTTAGGCCTACGACGCATAGGCCTACGATAGGCTACTTAACAGCTTCCCTGAGTGCTGATCACGCCATGCAAGCGAGACAGAGACAAATAGGTCTCCCATTTTCAAAGTGTGTGGTATGACACGACCCGGATTTGTTCCAGATCTCCTAACTTCGAGGCGGACGCTCTAACTGAAGAGGTCTTACGAATACACATATTGTGCATATCTGTACGTCAAATATGTGGGAAAATTTGTCAGTAATTTGACAAAGGTAGATGGTTTCCGCTTGGCCCTCTGGGTTTTTCCCACCCATACGACTGACCACCACCATAGTAATAATAAAATTATTTTATTTGATATAAAACAATCAAATGAATAAATAAAATAAATAAAATCAAATAAATAAATAAAAAAATAAATATAGATGTAACCTATAACAGTATCTTTATTTATTTATTCATTTATTTATTTATTTATTTTTTGGTTGATTTAATTTTTTCTTTACCAATATAGGGCTTTTATAACGCGTGTTAAAGCTCCACAGAGCTTGCTCTATCTCAATGCAGTAATAAATTAATAGTGGTCTATGCGGATGACGGATAAATACAAGGAGTAATTGTCATATGAAACGGCGATAACAACTGAAATGCACTGTATGATCCATTGTGTTGACAGATAGGGGCAGATAGGTAAATGGATCAACATGTAGCCAGGTTTAGGCCTTCGTGCAGCTTGAAGATCTTTTCTTTTCACTTCCGTATTATGGTAATGTAGAAATATCATTCAGTCACATAATTAAGATGGAACGTGAAAATGCACAGATGTTTTCACATGCACCAAGGCAATACTATACCGACACTCAACTTTCTGAACAAGTTGCAAGTGACGAGTGCACCTGTACCGGAAACATGTCTGACGCCATTGCTAGACACCGTAATGACAGCTCTGTGAACGTGAACGAAAGAAATTTGATGTTTTTAGCCGGTGAAAGCATGTAAAACCTTGACTCAATGGCGAGTTTTAGGGACCCCGCTACAGGGCTTCGTTATCAAACCAGTGTTGTAAATTATCTAAAGAAGAGAGAGTTTAACATCGGTGGAGACTGGCGGAGAGATTTAGTGAAAGGGCGGCTGGCCCAGGCGAAGAGTCTGTATCGTCGTGATTTGATCGGGCACTTTGGCTGTGTGAATGCTATAGAATTCTCGCACGGAAATGCTGAGTGGATTGTCTCTGGTAATAACAACAACGACATAACCAAATGCCTTACTGGTGACTTATTGTAGTATGATACCATACTTCATTGAAAGAGGTTGGACGGATGGGAGGGCGGGGGGGAGGCATTATTGGATGAGAATATTATTAACTGCTGTACTTCAGACCATTTGCTCTTACCACTGAGATCACAAGTTCGAATTCGGATTGGCTGGTCTCAAACGCTTTGGTCTTCCATAAGGAGGTTTGTCTAGAACCAGAGCAAGGAGTGGAGAGGGAGACTAGCTAAGAGTGCAATCGTGGCCTTGCATAAAACCTGTGTGGGTTCTCGCACTGTAAGTGTTTTAGGGGCCTTGTTGACAATAAACAGTCAACATATGAGCATAGATAACTATTTGGATGATCATTTGCTTTTCACAAACATGGCAAGCAAGCCATGTCTGACAGCCATCTTATATTATATAAGTGAAAACTTCAGTGGCACTAAACAACAATCAAATAAAACAAATAAATACCTAGCCAGGTGTGGAGGTTTATCATATTCTCTGTCCATAAGCTTTCATAACTGCTGTGGTCTAATCTCATCAAAAGTTTTTAAAGTTTTAGAATGAAAATTATTGGGTGGGAGAGATTAAGAAATTGCTTGTGTATGTTTGACTTAAGTCTTATAAGATAGGAAAAAAGTTCAAGGTAACATCAATTAAGGCATTATGTATGAACTTTCAGCAGTAACTTTGACAAGTATAGGTTCTATTTGCTGAAGAAATCATGCAAAGCTAGATATGTGTCACTAATCAGTTGAAAGAAATGATGGGGTTAAGTGATAAATAATGGGAATGTTAGATCTCAGCCAACCTCCTGAAATTTACATATGGTTAAATATATTTTTATCTGCAGGGGGTGATGACAGGCGTGTTCTGGTGTGGAAGGTACAGGAGGCTTTGTCAGGAATTGACCATCCCAAAGCCATGAAGGGCCAGCACAACAGTAACATCTTCTGTCTCAGCTTTGATCACAACAACACCAAGATATTCTCAGGCGGTGAGATACACCTCTTCTATACCTCGCACTGAGGTGTACATCTCATGTCTGTAAAAGCAGACCCCTAGCTCCATGTAGAAATGAAAAATGAAGGGGCAAAGGTTCCTCTAAAAAGGAACAAGGTGCACATTTTGAAAACAGGGTGCACATTTTTGGGACGGTGCACATTTTAGAGACAGATTAGAGACAGGGTGCACATTTTAGGGACAGGTTGCACAATTTAGAGACAGGTTAGAGACAGGGTGCACATTTTAGGGACAGCTGCACATTTTAAGGACAGGTGCACATTTTAAGGACAGGGTGCACATTTTAGGGACAGGGTGCACATTATAGGGACAGGTTGGAGACAGGGTGCACATTTTAGGGAGGGTGCACATTTTAGGGACAGGTGCACATTTTAGAGACAGGGTGCACATTTTAGGGACAGGGTGCACATTTTAGAGACAGGGTGCAGCACCCTGCTAACAAACTTGCAACAACTATGATGCTCTACATATTCTATGTGGTCAAAAAATAATTCCACAAAGACACTCTTACTCTAATGAAACAAACTCCTCTCTGTTTTGTCTCTGCTGTGTTTACTCTCATTTTAGTTAATTTAAGAATGAAGACATTTTTTGTGGGAAGCGATAAGTTAT
Organism: Liolophura sinensis; assembly: GCF_032854445.1. Lineage (NCBI taxonomy): Eukaryota > Metazoa > Mollusca > Polyplacophora > Chitonida > Chitonidae > Liolophura > Liolophura sinensis. The sequence continues at coordinate 13,452,938 of NC_088300.1, read as the reverse complement.
GAAAGTGGCCTCTTGTGTTTATGTACGCATGTTCAGACATAAGGCCTGTTTCAGGACACCTGCTTCAGACTAATTGCATGTTTGTATGAAATAATCAGTGCAGATTTGTGGTATATTAATGTGGATTACTTGAATTGTTATAAGCAACTCAGTCACATACCTGTTTACATGTACTGTTACATAAATTTACATTTATCTTACCGAAAGTAATTTGCAGGCAGTATATATATGAATTCAGAAAAATTTTGAAAATTGAAAATATAATCAATGTAAGTCTTCTTTTATTGTAGGTAATGATGAGCAGGTGGTGGTTCATGATTTTGAAACGTAAGAAAGCTTTTCCTTAAAGTAATATGATGTACACATCATCTACTTTGTGGTTCTGAAACTAGAAGACAGTCGTCAGGCCTTTCTTTTTCAACCCTGTTTCAAATCACTAATACTTTTCTTTGTATCTGCATTCCCATTATAAATGTACTTCCTTTGTGGCAATTTTCGTGGTTACAATTACAATAAAAGTTAAACTTTTGACCTTGTATCAGTGCCCATGTACTCTTCTGATAAGCCCAGCTCATTTCCTGTAGAAATGTAGGATGTACTTCTGCATGGCCTCTTCTTAAGCCAAGCTCAGTATCTTGTAGCATTGTTCTTATAGTCTCTTCCTAAATCCAGCTTGTCTTCTTGTAGCTGTGCTCCTGTAGTCACAGCCGAGGTTCACCTCATTTTCCTGTAGCACTGCTGATGTAGTCTCCTCCTGAGTCCATATCATTTTCCTGTAGCAATACTCTCCTTGTCTCCCCCTCCGGATGACTTTTCTCTAGCCTCTGTCTTAAGTTCTTAAAGCATTTGAGCCCCAAAGCATATGATGATTTGTTAGTCACTCAGAATCAGAAGTGTCAGCAATAGGTATCTCTAAAAACTTTGCTAGTGTTCTGAGGACATTATTCTATGTTGACTGATAAAATTATACTTTATGTGAAGCCCTGGAATTGGCCCACCCAACCAATGTTTTTTTCCAAAATTTAATTAAAAACGATGCTTCGGTCGGGGATATAATCATTAGTATTACATGTCTGTGGAAACGTTATGAATTCTCACAAAATAGGTAATGATTAAATATGTGAAGAAAATTACTCTGACTTCCACCCTTTTGTTTCAGCGGGGCTACTGTGGATGTGTTTCCACATGATGACGTGGTGTATGGTTTAAGTGTGGACCCTAACAATGATAACGTGTTTGCCAGTGCGGCTGATGATGGCAAAGTGAGGATATGTGATATTAGGGAGGAGGCTAAGAGCGATGATGGTGCGTCTGGGATGTCACTTATTTGCTATCTATCAATTAGGGTTTCCCTGAATATTTTGCATTTATTGGGATAATTGCTGGCAAGGGATTCATTGATATTGTACACATTAACAGCGCATGGATGGCTGAATGGGAGATGTACCACTTGTTCAAAACAGTAATAAAAATGATTCACCCCTAATACCAGATACAAAACTAGTTGGACATTAATTGTCTAAAGTTCAAACAGGGTTTTGAATAATGGGTGGAGATTACATGTAGATGTATGATGCCAAATTTCAGACTTTTAATTGTAATAATGACATGGACAGTGGTCTGGAGTTTTGCACTTTATTCATCAAACTGAATTGACAATCATCAACCATCCAGTTACTTTCCTGATACATTGTACATGGTTCAAAAACAGACAACAGTTTCAAATCTTCTGTGAGTGGCATAATTTCTGATTTATTCTTTTCTTTAGAATTTTCATGCACATGATTCTAAAACTGTGCAAGCAGGAACCAAACAAAATCTGGCTGTCCATGATGATTCATTGATAATATGAGCATGCTTGATATGGATTTATGTGTTTTGTTCCAGCCATCTTCTGCCTAGCGGCCTGCCGCTCCTCCATGCATGCTGTGATGTATAACCCTGCGGAGCCTCGTCTGCTGCTCACAGCCAATAACGATGAGGGAGTGGGATTGTGGGATATCAGGAGACCCAAAAAGTAATATGTTTAACATCTCTAGTAAGAAGGGCCAGTAGATCTAAGACATGTGGTTCTTGAATTAGGTGTATTGGATAGTCCTACAGATAATCATATTGTGACGCCATGCTTTCAGTTTATTCATACACATGTATAATTGTGTAATTTTTTGGCACTTATAAATATCTGATGTTTTCAGTGGTAAAATTTCAATGTGACAATAAGATTAGTGCATTAGTAGTGCCCAAAAATTTGGAGGGGTGGGGGGGAGGGAATTGGCAGTTAAGGAAAATATCTTTCAAAACAGAAGCTTGCTTTAATATCTTCATTGTTGCACGGATTGATTCCACATGTAAACTTCGTGTAAGATGGCACGATTGTTATACTGCAGATGTCTGATGAAGTATGGTGGTGACCTGGGCCGGAAGCAGCAACATGACTGTATGAGTGTGCGACTGAACCACCTAGGCACACAGCTGATTGCTCTCTATAGGCGCCGCCCCCTCATGCTGTATAACATCAACAGCCCCACCCCTGTCTGTAAGTTCAGCAGCTCAAGCACAGAGTACCTCAACTGCTGTACCATGAAGAGCTGCTGTTTTGCAGGAGACAAAGACCAGGTGGGTTCATGTGACAGAGCTGAAAACTTATACTGGGGATAGTTGCTTGCAAGTGTGTTAAATGTTACATGTGGGCTTGTTTAAATTTTAAAACCGGTCTTGTCTTAATTTATAACAAATTAGTGAAACTTTCATATAGATTGAAGTTAATCTGATGCGCAAGTCTAGATAAAAATTGGGCAGTTTGGAAAAAAAATAGGCAAATCAGAAGAATCCTACCCAAACCATCCACAAAGGTCAATGAGTACATGCCTGGAAGTAAGATGATTTATGATGACAACAATTATCGAGCACCTTACCTGGAAAGTGACACCTTAGTTGAATTTAAAAATGTTAATAGTGTTCATCAAGGCAGAAAGATCAAAGTCATTTTGTTTTTAGGGAGACACACAAAAGAATTTAATATTGGTTCCTATAGTATGTTCATTTCGAGCACAAAATGTTCTGAAATTATCAGGTTTTGGTGAAAATTTCATGAAATTATAAGTGATTTACTGTAAAACTTGTACTACTTTCACATTAGAGTGACAAATGCATATACATCACCCTGTAAGGTGTGACAAGTGTGTGATGTATTTTAATATCAGGTTCAAGTATTTGGGATGTAGGAAGGATAACATGTCTACAATCTGAGTGTTATGGCTGAGCACAGTGACTTGATATACATGTAGTGTGTAAGACCTTGTTCACCTGCCTAGTAACTGTTCAATTTTTTCTGGGTTTGCTCAGTTTTTGTGGTTATGAGCTCCAGATAGCTGTTGTGTATACATGTATCTGATAACCTTAATCTATGTCCGGACATCTCATATCTGTTTTAAGACGACAACAGTTAAGTTTTCTTTGCCTTGTTCTTGTTTTCAGTATGTACTGTCAGGTTCTGACTTATTCCATGTGTTTATGTGGGAAGTACCAGACATGGACAAACCCACTCAAGGTAAACCAGTCTACTTTAGGAATCAGCCAGGGACAGTTGTGTGTAGTTACTGCTGTTGTCAGTATGTACATGTGAATAAATGTTTAAACTTTTTCCTGATCACGATTTCTTGTAGGAGCAATTTTTGGATAATAATTCTGATAGACTGAATAATCTTTTAATCCTTGTTTATTATTTAAACAACCGCCTTATTTATTAAATAATTAAAATTTTCAGCATTTAAGATGATCATTTGAAACCCTGCAAAAGCCTCTGCACTAAAATTGCAATAATTAATTGATATTTCCAATGGCAGTGATGATATTAAACAAATACTTGACACAGTTGTTTACATAACCTGAAATTCGGTAGCACTTCACTGCTATGTGGGAACATGTATCCAGAAAGCATCCCATTCCATAGTACACATGTGCTGAATCAAAATGATGTCTATCATTACATGTAATCGTTGTTCTCATTCTGTTCATTTCCATCACAGCCTCCTCAGTCTACCATGTCCACAGCACTCACATGCTACTGAAGGGCCACAGGTCTATTGTCAACCAGGTTCGGTACAGCAATGCCAATCATCTCCTGGTGTCGTCAGGGGTGGAGAAAGTTGTCAAGGTAAAGGTCAGGATTAAGGTCATGTGAATCCTGATAGGCGAAGCCTCTTATTAATGTAGTTGCTGTAAGTGCAAGTCAAGCTCATGCTGGCTTCCTCCGCTAGCAACCTTGCGGATAGTCATGGGTTTCCCTGGGCTCTGTCCGGTTTCCTCCCACCATAATGCTGCATGGTCCCTGTCATATAAGTAATCAAATAAATAAATAATATAACCTCTCCCTCGTTAGAATTTAGTGATGGGCCAATAAATCTGTGGATCGTGTTTAACACTTCACTCAGTGTCACTTCACACAAATATTACATTCTGCTATGATGATGTGTAATTTTGTGACTGTGATGGTAAGTATTCCCCTTCCTGTAAACGAGTAATATTGAACACTTCACACATTGTCACTTACTACACAAATGGTGCTTTCTACAATGATAATGTGTATTTTTGTGACACTGGTGGTAAGAATTCCTCCTGTGTTAGCAGTAGATGTATCCAAGTATCAGTGTTCTGACAGATTTCTGTTTGTTCTCACAGATCTGGAGCCCTTTCCCAATGCCTGGAGGAGATGGTAATCTGAAAGACGAAAACAGCTCGACACGCCCTGAGCGAGTGCGTTTTAGCCAGGAGCAGTCTATGAGTATCGTGCTGCGTCATGACATGATGCATGACTACAGTAATGGTAATGTAGAAGAGGACCCCCATATGATGGCCTTCTTTGACTCCCTGATTCAAGCTGGGGGTGACCCCTGGAGCTCGGAGGATGATTCGAATGATGACTTTGTACTGCTTCCGTATCGTCGGGCATCAGACGATAGTGACCGGTCAAGCCTTAGCACTTTTAGTGACAGTGACCCTCTGCCCACAAGACCTCAGGGGTCTCCGAGAAACTTGACAGTCCCTAGCCTGGAGAGTGGTTTTCACCCCTCGTCTTCCGCCACCTCCTCCTCTCCTGTGATGAGCTCCGACAGCACCACTTTACAGCTGTCATTCAACTCTGTTGCTAATCACTCCAGGCATTTGGAGTCCACAGACAGTGACGCACCATACCGTGCCAGGGCGAAGAAAGCGGTGAGGCGTTTGCGACAGATGAGAACCAGGGTGCTGAACAGTGATACAAGTGACAGTGATGAGGCATCAGACGGAGCCACAACCTCACAGGACATAGCGAGTTCTAGTGCGGACAGTAAGAGCTGTGACACAAGCGCTACACATGAGCATGATGGTGAGGATACATGTGATTATGATGTGTCATGGAGCCATAGGGGGGCAACAGATGATGCTGAGGGTACAAAAAACAGTGTCGAAAATGAAAGCTGTGGTAGTTGTGTCAGTCAGGTGACAGTAACAGTAAACAGTGGCAAACTGGAATACGTGAATGCAAACAGTGTGTCTCATACAGTGAACAGACCTGTGAATGGAAAAGTTCACGACTTAGTGAATGGGCAGGAATGTTTTGCTGGGCAGAGTGCAAGGGGAGATAATGTATCAGAATCTGTGACAAGGGATACAACTGCGGATGAAACAGTCAATGGCAATAACAACTGTGCTGCATCAACCTCCACCAGTTCTGCAGACCATAACTTCCCATGTACTCAAACTGTTAGTGACAATCATGAGGTCCCAGAAAAGCCAAACTTTAGGAAACTGAAAAACCGCAAAGTCTCCTGTGGTCGCCGTCAGTATCGCAGACATAGCAGTGGCAGTAGTCAACATCAATCCAGTGGGGAGGATGGGTAGTGGGGATAATGTTATCTGGGTTTAGGCTTGAGCAAGATTATTTATGAACATATGGGTAAAAGAAATTGTGAATATTTACAAGTCAGTATGTATGAGAGGTTCTTGAGACGAAAATTTAAGGTCAAATAATGGGATGTGAGCCAACATACACTGTAAGCTGTCAGTGAGGCAGTAAAAACCAAATTTTCTCTGTTTTACTGTTGGTTGTCAGGTTACCCAGGGACTTTATACTTCAATTCAGCAGCTGACACCCAAAAAAGTACAGAAAAATAATCATGAGTCTCACAACACAATTGTAATACCCTAATTTTAGATAACGTTGATATTTGTCAAAATAAATATATGTAATGCCAAGTTATAGTGGAATTCGTTTGTTTACCTGATGTAAGAGCTAAATGGATTCATTGATGTGCATGCTTATGCAGAGAAACTTGTGCTGATTGCTGTAACATGCATGTAGCCATGAGGCAAATCAATGTTGAAATTTCTAAATGAGATCATCGTGCAAAGAAAAAGCTTATTTATATAGACAGCTCTACTTTATGATGGTTGATGTATCTTAAGACCACCTTAGATGTACTGATGTTGACCATCCATGGCGAATGTTGCTTGTTACAGCTTCTTGTCTTCATTGAGGGGAAAAACCTGTGAAGAGCTGAGGGTACAATAAATATCAATTCCAATCTTGCTTTAGGCGCTCTTGTTTTATCTTTTTTTTAAATCCGGAATACAAAATATCACAAAAAATGGTAGGCCTACTGGTGAATACAAAAATTTGTTTTGTTTCTCTTTTTTCTCCACCAAATGATAAATACTTCAGAGGACAGATCCTTTGTTTGGTTTGTGATTGTGGGTGGGTGGGTGGGTGTGGGGGGTGTGTGTGTGAATCAATGACCTTTGGGGTTTTAGCAAGCATTTCTATATGTACCAACAGAGCAAAGTGAAATTTGAAGTGACCAAATTGTACTATAGCCTACTGAGTGGGTAGGCCCTACCAGTAGGTTACTTTGTGCTTTGATTCTACCGAAATTGAAGAAAAGTCAAAAGGGTGCTAAAAAGGGTGCGGCATTTTTCTAATTGGCCTTGGAACACTTTGGCTTGATGTCTTTTCATATCTTGAGGTGTGAAAAATGAATTACACTAAGGGTCACATACAGCAGAAAGGCTTTCTTCACCTAAACAATATGACCACAATGGCCTACATGTATGTGTATATAATTTATTAGAGTGAGTGAGTGAGTGCTTGAGGTTTAACGTCGTAATCAAAAATTTTTCAGTCATATGACGACGAAGGAATCCTTAGGGTGCATGTACGTGTAATGTGCCTCCTTGTTGCAGGACGGATTTCCACCGCTCTTTTATCTAGTGCTGCTTCACTGAGACGACTTACCGAAGGCAAGTAAGCCGCCCCGCCCGAGCCATTATACTGATACGGGTCAACCAGTCGTTGTACTATCCCCTTCATGCTGAACGCCAGGCGAGGAAGTTACAACTTCCTCTTTTAAAGTCTTAGGTGTGACTCAATCAAGGATTGATCCTGGATCTACCGGTCCCGATAATTTATTAGAAGTTACTTTATGTAGGCCTATGTATATGTGCTTGTGTGTAATGAAGTGTGCTTAGTTTTTTATGTCGTACTTAACATTGTACCTAACAGTTTTTCAGTCATATGACGACAACGAATCATTTGGTGAGTGTATATATACTGGGTCTTCTTGTGGCTATGCCACCTAAGTGATGCTACCACTGAAGTGTCGTGCCTAAGACACAAGACATCGATGACATGCACCTCACCCACTGTTGCATTGACACTAGGCCAACTAACTCTGTTTCCTAGCTCTAAGCGGGTCGAAGCTACAGCAAGTGCCATTTGTAGAGTACATGTTTATTAGGCTCCGCTATGACTCGACCCGGGATTGAACCCATGCAGGTCTCCGGATTTTGAGCTGAATGCTCTGATTATAGGCCCCGAAGTGGTTCACTATCAGCCTATAAATGTAGACCCAGATATAAGGTCTGTGGCCATTGCGCAAACTGATGTTTATGGACATATGCAAGAGTGTTTTATTTGACTAATCTGTAGTGTGACATGATATTTACATGTGAGCATAGAGGTATATATATACTTACATGATGTAAAATGGGACCAAAGACTAATATAACAGACTGCTATTAAAATATTAGTCCTAGATATACAAGTAAGCTAATCAGGAAAAAGTGGTGTGTTCATCCGTTGAAGTTATCCATTGGGCCACTTTTATAATTAACAAGACTGCTTATGAGACTGTGAAGACGTCAGCTCAATAATCCATTGCATTTTTAAAGATGATGCAGCATTTTGTCGAGTGATAAATTCTTTTTTTCCGATACTGCATACAAGTGCTTCTTTTAGCATCACCCATTACGACAACCGTAAAGGACCATGATAATTGGCGCCGAGAACGAGGCCAGACAGAAATGGCGAGATGCCGCATATTTTTAATGTAAACGATATGTGAGTCAGAAATACAGACTGTCTGGCGCCGGCTGATTGGAATTAAGAGATCATGTAGCAGTTCATTGTTTGTAAGTGACAATCAGTTATAGTTTGTCTTCCATTCAATTATAGAAAGCCTAACATAAATGACAAGATTCGGAAACATGTTTAATCTGTCAATTCTCTGAATGACAGCCTAGCTGTACTGTCTAACAGTATACACACTGACATGTATATTTGCTTATCCAGCGCGTACAATTTTGTAAAGAAAGGGTACCTCATGATCGCGTCTATTGTGGAAAGATTTCAGGTGTGGTATGTTATGTATTTTCTGCTGTTATATGTTTGGATTCATTCATTTTGTGCGCTGTGATAGCACATGTAAGTTACAAGCTTGGGCTGGCCTCTAGCTAGTGTGGTGTTGTACCAATAGGCTAATCGTTGATTGCCTACGTTTTGATATTTGAAAAGTTTGTTATGAGATTGAGAAAGGCAAATTCTGAAGGGCTAATATTATATAACTGTTCCAGGACGCGAATCATGTAGTGAGTGTCACCCACCTATCGCGTGCTTTTTCCGCATAGTCATGATCATGCCTAATTCAACAACATTGAATGTACTACCTCCATATTTTCTATTTTGATATTCGTTTGGTTCTCAACCCACAAGGTAAATGTCAGAATGTTAAATAAGGAGGGAGATCATTTAGCTCGCTGAGTAAGATCATTCCCATTACTTAGTCACGAGATGCACGCGATCTTGGACGCTGCATCTTTTGGTTTCCACAACATTCCTGTTATGTGATGTCTTACATCAGTGAACATGCACGTATGTGAAGGTAAATCATCAAGGTATTCAATAATTGTTGTTACGAAATGCGTGTATAATTCAGAGTGAAATACCCCCACCCCTCAAGAGATGACAGCCAAGCCAATTTTGTGTACTAAGAAGTGAGTTCTATTGGCTATCCTTATTTCCTGAGAAGATGTCTCAGTGTCTGTGTTTCAGACCATTTGCTGTTTATTATTTGCTGTACTGATGGAATCCGTCTTAGTGCCTCTCAAATAAAGTAGGCCCAGTTACACACTCTTACTCCCTTAAATTATAAAAGAACACTCACATTTCTGAGATGTCATGTAATGGTTAAATGCTAACTGGAATATAGTTGTTAACATCTTCAATAATTGTTCTTACTGATGACATTATATATGTTGGAGTCTTGTAGGCATGTTGATTGCTGTAACTTTGTAGGTACCAGACTGCTCCTTTTCAGCAACCATTTTGAATGATGTTTATACTTGTATTTTCAATGACCAGTATATGTTTTTGAAAATGTTCATCTTTGGCTTGGTAGGGATGCTTTACTAATCCACAGTGTTCCATATAGGAAGCTAATATTTGCATGATACGCACTCTATCTTTATTTTGGTCTCTGAGTTCATTTAGTTCAAGTTTAGTATACTAGTTATCAAAACCTGCGGAGTAAAAGCATTGTACATGGAAGTTAAAGGATTGGTGTCCAGATTTAGCTAGTGGTCCTAATAATAAAGATTATAATCTGTTTAAACAGTATATTACTGGAAGGGCTTCTGAGAAAGGTAATAATGAATTTAAATCCACCAAAACTGGAGATTTGTGTGTATTGACATGTAATTCAGTTACTAATTTCCTACAGTGTAGTATGTTTATAAACAAAGAGTCATCTAAAAATATGTCTCCTACATATACATTTACATATAGATTAAAATCATAGAGGACTTGAACAGTTTTAAAATTTATACCCACTCACTGAACAGACATTCAGGCATCTTCGGATAACTTAAAAAATTCATTTACATGCTTTTGAACTGCCTAGTCAAGTTTAAAGTGATACAGAATCAATGCTGATTGGCTGACAGTTGACATAGGGTTATGTGGGTTAAACCTTGCAGCCTTGGTCACACTTGAATAAATGTACCACACCTAAAATTCAGCATAGGCTAGGCATAGCTTAGACTTGCCTATCTCTCCCACCAGCCAATCAGAATCGATTCTGTGTTCCTGTAAGTTAATTTACTAGTGCCTTAGAGTTGCTGAACAACTGTCAGAAACACTATAATGTCGCAAATTGATCTGTAATGAAGCAGAAGCTGAAAACCATTCGTGCATACTGCTTGGTAACCATGAATCTGCTGGCAGCTCTAGTTAATTTTGACCCCTGAAAATTTATGAGCATGGTGTCTTATAAACACACTCAAAAACCTTGAACCAAGCAAATTGGATATACTTTTAATATTAAAACAAAGGGTTTAAGTAACCTACATGTTATTATAAAGCAACATTGAAATAAATTAAAGCTGTTATCCAACAGCATTGTCCTGGTACACCCTACTAGCCTTTTAGCATTTCTGGTAGCCTGACATCTATATAGTATGGGGAAAAAACAGGAAAAAAAAAAGTGGAAAGAAATGTACTGGATTTGAACCCTGCACGTATACTGCAGTCAATGGTTTCATGCAGTCTAGCACGAAACTCCTGTGTTATTTACATAGGATGGTTTTGTCAAATTTTTCTTGGTTTTTTCGTTGTGACATGAAAGCAACACAAAGTACAAAGTAATTTTTACATTTGTAATCCTGACATCAAGGGGCACCAGATAATGTGTTTGTTTCATGATTTTAAGCCGTTTTTAAAACTGACTTAGTTTTGAGCCAAGTTCAATGGTCAGTTTTGGCCTTACGTACAAAACTAAAAGCTTTTTTACAACCTAGGTAGGGTGATCCACTTAAAAACTGTTAACAAAAAATTTATCTAGATATGTTTAGCTGTTTTGGAGAAGAAGAATTTTTTAGCTTATCAATAAAATTCATTACCACTTGTTGAGATATTGCAATTTTAAGAGTTGAATAATAATAATAATAATCCAAACGATTTCAAGAGGTGACCTGCTACTGGCGTGGACCATTAATAAATGTTTAAATAAGGAAGACATTGGCATTTGTGTAAGTCACAAAGCCAACCCATGTCTTCTCCAAGTAAGATGCATGCATAATATGCCATTTGTCTGTTTGGTGTATAAATTTAGATTCTAGATGCTATATCGTCCATGTACATTTTGCATCAGTCATGAGCAAGGTATAAATGTTAGCTCTGAAATATAATATGTCTTTAATGCTGTTTGGATTGATGTACATAAATGGCTCAATTTCTTAGGGACTAATCATACATTGGTTAGCTTTTGCATCTATTGTTGATGTGCATGTTGATTTATAGTTGACTTGCTGGAGGGTGTAATAACTGGCCAGCTCTGTGTGTGTGTGGTATGGTGTTGGGAAGCCCTTGCCAGGCCCTGTCAGATTCCCAGAGAGTAGATGAATGGCATTTCCTCCACTCCTCCATCACAAATTGATCTGTTAGAGATCACCCGGTTTGTACAGTCCAGTGAAGCAGTGTGATGTGCAGTAGTGGTCTCTTCTCCTGTCTTCTCCATGCCAGTCTGCTGTGTATATCTTGAGGTCAGTCTATCAGCCACCACTGGGAGAGTGGAAATCATTAGTGTCTCTGGTTTCTTTGATTGCTTCAGGGGCTTAGTTTTGACAGCTCTACCCACATCTACACGTACATGTATATGTGTGGCCTATTTCCAGTGCTTTAGTATAATACACATTGGTCCCACAAAGGCATGTAATTTATGAATATTCATCTCCTTTTCATATGTGTAAATTGAAGTATACACGTGTTCTTGTTCAAGAAGCTTTCATTCTAGACCAGAAAACACAAGCATAAACATATACTAAGGCAGTAAAATGTTAATTATTTAAAAATTTAAGGATATTTATCTTGCAGTTTAAGGATAGGATATACTGCAGTATGTTCAGTGTATTTGTACATTGAGGTGTCCAAATGTGTACATACGGTGTATGTTCCTGTTCCAGAAGCTTTTATTCTAGACCAGAAAACACATGCAAGTACACATACCAATAGGCAGTAAATGCTAAATGTGTGATATATAGTGTACATGTACACTTACATTGGCACAGGCTTAGAATATTTAAAAAACTGTGTGGCATTGTAAAACATTATTTGAAATTAGTTCGCTGACATTGAGAGGTTTGAATGATTTTGTATGGTAACCCATCGGAGGTCTTGCAAAGTTGGCTTTACATGTAGGCATCATATGATAGCCTTCTAAATGTCTTCATATATATTTCTGGTTACACATTGCAACCCACTCCCGTTCCAACCAATGTTTCATAACCTCTAGGTGATGCTGATCACTTTCATTAATGGAGGAAACCCAATTTTAGAGTGATCCATCAGCCTTTGAAAAGTACAGTGTATTTGATAAACTTTCCTTCATGTGAGACAACTCACAAGGATCAGCAGTTGGAGAGTCAGCTTTAAATGTGACAGTATGTACTGTTTGACCATTATAAATATTGCCTTGAGGTAAGTGATCTCCACAAACCCCCCCTTCATAATCTTGATTTGGTTGTATCTTTTTACAGTTCACAGGTTAACATGTACATTTACCTCTGCCCAGATTGCTTTCCTTCAACTGTGACAGTTTGAGTTATTGCTTTCTACATGAACATCTGTAAGTGTACATGAACATGTATAGACTGTGGTAAGGTCATTCATTGTTTTAACTATTAACATTTTTATATGTATTTTGTTTTGGCCACCTGGAATCTGACACTTTTTCGTCAATTCTTTTTCATTTCCTTGGGGCTAATTACATATTGGATACTTTCAGGTAGATCTCAAGTTAAATAAACATGCTATAGAGCCAGAGATCGTTTTTGAGAAATGCCTAGGCATTTTCGGCAGTTATTTACAAGAGTGGTGACGGATAAACTTGGTCATTTGTATGTTGTTGACAGAATTTGAAAACCTGAACTAATTATATATTACCAGAATATCAATACAGTCATTTCCATGCATCATCTGGCAGTAAGCTCCACATCGTGTATATATGGCATGGTATGGAATATGTAACAAAAGGGTTGCCAGGCATGGGCTGTTTGGTTATGTAATAACGCTGATGGAGGGAGTATGAATTATAGAGGTGTCAGAATAGCTACATTTACATTCTGCTGCTTCCCACATTACCTACATGTAGACATGTGTCTGTGTATTATGTCAGTCTTGATGGCCTCTTACATCATCCACTGCATTAGGGCCTCCTGGCATGAGGCACTTATATGTACATTGTACATGTAGCTTGGAGTCTATGAACTGTTCAGTTAAACAAATATATTATGCATGTTATTAAATGTGTGTAGACTCTAGGTTATTATTTGTGCATGTATGTACCGGGGGGGGGGGGGGGGGGTGGAATTAACTCCAAAATGTCAGTGACCAGTAGGGATGGTCATTGTCCATGATTTAAAATCTGCATCCCATTCAGTAGGCCTCTCATCGTTAGCTGCTTATTCACTTATGATTTTTTTTTTCATCTAAATATGTAGCATCTGTTAGGAGACATATTTTTACATTATTGTTTGTTTATAACTGTAGGTATGGTAACTGAAAACTAAATTGCACATATGTACATGTTCATGTAAATAAATCACAAGCCAGTCAGACTAATGTATGACTCTGACTCTGATGACCTGACCAAAATTCCAGTGAACTTGCACCAGTAGTCCAGTGTTAATTTTGAGCCCCGTAGATACGGAGGATTTGAACTCATGGTACGTGAATTGTATAAAAGTAGAACACTAGCAAGTGAACCTTCAGGTTTAATAGCTTTAATGGGTCAGGATATTATTTTATGATGGTTTACTGTTACAAATAACAGAGCCAGCTACGTGTATTGAGTACTTGACAATGCTATACCAATAGTTGTATTTAATAATGGTACTTCCATGTACCATGTACCATGTGTTAGGTACCGTGTGTTTTGTGCTTGTACAAGTACACATAGTACACCACATTTGCAATATTTGCTTTTCCTGGGATTTGTAACAAACTACATGTAAGCCTACATGTTAGTTCTTTAAGAGGCATATGGAGTGAGTGAGTGATTGGGGTTTAACATTGTTCTTAAAGTGAACAAAAAGTCAGCCACTAAAGCTGCATTAATTAATAAAGTAATATTCCAGAAATGTTTTAAAAATATTTAAAAACTTCTCCACTGCTTATCAACAGATTAAATAGCAATCAATCGTCAGTACCTAACCACTCATTTGGTAACGCCATTTTGCCATGTTATAGCTAACTGGAGTGACGTCACAAAACCTAGCAGCTCTCCCATTCCACTGGTATTAAACAATGTGACAATAAGAAAATACAAACAAAATACTTGATACCCAACCCATATTGTCCAAAGGGCCGATGTTTCTTTTAGTTTGTTGCTCTGTCAGTGCAATGTTAGTGGAAACAAGCATTGTGTTTTAGCGGCCCTGCTCGTCCTCGTCCTGAATGGGTGTAAGCATTTGATTTTATTTGATTGGGGTGTCACACCATACGCGTCAGCATTTGCCATTGCTGGCTGTATCGACTTCAGAGAATTCAGGGGATTGGTAACAGGCCTTTTCATTCAGATTTGGCAAGATATTTTCCCAGTAAATCTGACTTTGCTTAGTAAAAATAATGCAATGTCACAATATTTATCTTCAAGCAATGACTCTCCCGAGGCGGTTTTCTTGCCAGCTCACCCTGACAAGTTACTGCAGTATCCTGCCCAACATGCATGCATTGTGAGACGGGCAGCCCTTCTCAGTTCCCTGCTCATAAATGTGTAGTTTAAATTGCATCAGTTTAACAATTAAACTAATCGCAAAGTCCAGTTTATTGCATTGATATCTGTCTATCCACTATAAGGAACCACAATGACAATCGAGAGAGGCTTTTTGACGCGACAGCCAAGTATCATGTGACGCTTTCAGTGCTACTGATTGGCCAAATTCAGAAGGGCTTCTACAGCATGGCTACTTGGAGTGAATTGTGTGTCAGTGCCACATGCCCAATGCTGAACTTCATCTTTTCGGCTTTCAAAAGTTTATAGAATTTTTTTTACATTTTTTTCTGTGATAATAATATATAGTGGCAGACTTTATGTTCACTTAAACAATTTTTCAGTCATATGAGGACAAAGAAGTCCTTAGAGTGCATGTAATGTGCATCGTTGTTGCAGGATAGATTTCCACTGCTCTGTAATATCTAGTGCTGCTTCACAAAGATGACTTACCAAAGGCAAGTAAGCCGCCCACCTGAGGTGTTATACTGATATGGGTCAACCAGTCGTTGCACTATCCCCTTAATGTTGAATGCCAAGTGAGGAAGACCTTAGGTCTACCGCTCCCGAAGCGGGTGCTCTACCAACTGAGCTGTCAGGGCCGGTAGAGGGATATAGAAGTTGACAGAGTAACATCACAATGTTTCTTTTTGGATAACAACTTCTGATTTAGTTTTAACAACATTTTAAGGTACATTCTGACATCTTGATTACGATGCTTGACAACGATGTTAGAATGTACATCAAGACATCTGTAAAAATAAATCAGAAGTTGTTATCAGTTAAGAAACCTGATGATAGGTGAAGGCCCTAATTTTACACTATTCTAGTCTATGTGACTTGCACATGCTGGAGTGGTTCCTGCAGCTTGTGAATGTATTGGACAGCTTCATTATGCACTACTGGGAAACTTCTTCTTTCAGCAAGGATTCAGCACTTGGATAAACAACAAAAATCACTCCTGAGACAGATTTCACGAAGCTTAGCCTTACTTGGTGTTAAGTTGCCCTTAGCTAATTGCTCTTTATACCGCGACAACATACGTTGCCATGGTGGTTAAAGGCTTACTAAGTGAGCTGCATGAAACCGGCCCCTGATGATCAGAAATCTTCAAGTTTGTAGGCAACTGACCAGTGAGAAGGCTGTATTTAAATTATGCACCTACTCTACATGTGAATTGCATTAGCCCTTCGAGAGAGAACTGGCCATTTATAATGAAGTTATTAAATAATAGACATGACACCATGTTGCTATAGTCTTTACATAGCCTCAAGCCATGACAGCACAAGGGAGATGATGCCAATACATGTTCTGTGTAGCTGAACCTCAAACCACCTTTCCTTCTTGTGTGACTTCCTGTGCAGACGACATCATCAGGCTTGTCTAGAGATTATTCTCGCCTGACTAGCAGAACAGCTTCATGATACAACATGGTATATGTCTGCCTAGTCCCCCCTCTAGCCATTTTTTTCTGGTCGCCATAGTAACTGTCCAAGCGCCTACACAGATGGCATTAAGGGCTGGTGTTATCTGAGTTGTGGAACTGTCAAGACTTGGCTCTGGTGTTTGCGGTTGGTGTCTGAGAACTGCTCTCCCAGTACACCTGTCAACCACACTGGCAGCTGTCATATGTGGTTGAGCCCTACACTGTAGCTGATCAGGTGTAAGCAATGTTTTCCCTCCAGTATTGTATTGACATTTAAATTCCAGTCTTCAGCAACAAGGGAATGCTTCCACTTATGTGAAGCGAAGAAACCTGCCTATCATTGTGAACCACGGCTGGTTAATGAGGGGTGGTTATATTGCATATTTACGCAGATCTTTTGGCATGATCATAGCTGTGAATTGAGTAATACTGCTGTGCTGATTACGTGCCTTTGTTGGAATTTAATGCTAATTGCAAGTCTTCATTGGAGTTTAACGTTAAATGCATGCCTGTGTCAAACACTGGCTATCTCTGGTTTTTGCTTTTATTTTGGAATAAAGGTTACAGGTACATATGTCCATGTGTATATGTACTTTAATCTTTCATTATTTTATAATTGACAATAGTTCAGTGACATCACTAACTGTATCCACACACACTGACATTTTACATCTACATGCAGTTCATTACCATATGTACATTTGTGTATAATAATTGAGAAATATGCATGTATATATCTTAAGGGTGTTAGATGTATATGTATCCAGTCTTCTTGATTATGGGATGAAAATTCTCTTTTGAGAGAAAAAAAAAAAGAATCATCCCTACAGAGCCACAGGTGAGGTTGAGGTTATTTTTCCTTCTTGAAAGTGGAAATTTTCATTCCATAATAAAGCTGTGTTTGATTGTTTTTCGCATATAATATTCTTCTACATGTATGTACCTGGTGGATGGTTATCAATTGTCAGAGAAGGCTTAAGTCAAAACAGCATGTGAGTTAAACTTCTCAATTGATGTGAATCAATTAAGAACGCACATCTGACCAGTCATAATCAAATGTCTCACATTAATTTCATATTTGTTCACTCTATCCGTGATGTCATGATGAAACAGTTGCTTTCACTAAAAATGGAATGAAGAGCATACTGTCACAAGAAGGGATGGTGTGACATTTTCCCAGGATGCGTTTCCACACATATTTACATTTGTTTACGAAAATCTTTTGGTTAGTGAGGTTGTGGAAAAAGATTAATAAGGTTAAATATTTTAATGGTGTACATGTATAACATTTAAGTATAGGGCATGTTTTGTTTTTTCAAAAATACACTTTTGCAGTATATTTATTTGTGCAAGTGGAGACAGCCATGTGTACATGTCCATACAAGTTTGAGATTGTAGGTATTTTTTATCTAGGACTGTTGTAGGGTTTTAGCACAGCTATATTTGTTTGTTTGTTCATCAACAGTCAGAATACAGGTGTATATAAAGATGATATTAGTATAAACATTTATGAATATAAACAAAACAAATGTTTAAATGACTGCAAGGCAGTACTAAAGTCCGGCGGGACTTGTTCTCTCTGTATGTATGTATGCACATACAGTAAGTATAATTAGATAAGAAAAACTAGACATGCATATATGTACCGACATGACAAGATACAAGGCTGGCTGATGGTGATAAGATATAAGTTAGTTTGTTGCTAGAGATGTGAATACATGTACATGTATGTCATGTATGTACAATATACATGAAGGTATGGTGACTCCGTGAGCATGCACATTAGAGATGTGAATACATGTACATGTGTGTCATGTATGTACAATATACATGAACGTATGGTGACTCCGTGAGCATGCACATTAGAGATGTGAATACATGTACATGTGTGTCATGTATGTACAATATACATGAACGTATGGTGACTCCGTGAGCGTGCACATTAGAGATGTGAATACATGTACATGTATGTCATGTATGTACAATATACATGAACGTATGGTGACTCCGTGAGCGTGCACATTAGAGATGTGAATACATGTACATGTATGTCATGTATGTACAATATACATGAACGTATGGTGACTCCGTGAGCGTGCACATTAGAGATGTGAATACATGTACATGTATGTCATGTATGTACAATATACATGAACGTATGGTGACTCCGTGAGCATGTACATTAGAGATGTGAATACATGTACATGTGTGTCATGTATGTACAATATACATGAACGTATGGTGACTCCGTGAGCGTGCACATTAGAGATGTGAATACATGTACATGTATGTCATGTATGTACAATATACATGAACGTATGGTGACTCCGTGAGCGTGCACATTAGAGATGTGAATACATGTACATGTATGTCATGTATGTACAATATACATGAACGTATGGTGACTCCGTGAGCGTGCACATTAGAGATGTGAATACATGTACATGTATGTCATGTATGTACAATATACATGAACCTATGTTGACTCCGTGAGCATGTACATTAGAGATGTGAATACATGTACATGTGTGTCATGTATGTACAATATACATGAACGTATGGTGACTCCGTGAGCGTGCACATTAGAGATGTGAATACATGTACATGTATGTCATGTATGTACAATATACATGAACGTATGGTGACTCCGTGAGCATGCACATTAGAGATGTGAATACATGTACATGTATGTCATGTATGTACAATATACATGAATGTATGGTGGCTGTGAGCGTGTACATTGTACACTTGTATGGGGAGAAAATGCTTTTTCAGAAATAGTCAGCTCTGGGAAAAGGCTTAATAGCCGTGTCAGATCAGAAATTGGATTTTTGAGAGCAAGCCTGGAATATGACTTTTTTTCATACTTGTGCCATGCTTGTTCTTTGTTATTGATAAATTGCTTGTGGTATCCGCAATGGAATTTTAGGCAAATGATTGCAAAAACAAACGGGCCATTAGGAATATTTTAATATTGATGACAGTGTATACGTATGCTTTAAAATCTTTGGCATCTGCCTTTGGTTTACTATTCTTTGCACATTTAGGGATTTTGAACACAATAAGTTGGAGTGGATTTACAGAATAAATTCTTATGATGCCTGTAGTATACACATGATTGATAGTGATGTACATGTACATGCATGCAAACATCAATGGGTGCCGCTTCGGTGACCTAATGGTTAGAGATTTGGGAGACCTCGAGATCAAACCCAGGTCAGGTCGTACAAAAGACTTGTTTGGTGTTTGCTGCTGCCTAAGACGCTTGACATACAGCACTGGGAGTTTAGAGCAAGGAAACATAACTGGTTGGCCTGGTGTCAGTATAATGTGACCTCGGTGGAGTGTCATGTCTGGTGTCTACAGCATGATACTTCGTTGCCAACTAGTTCACTAAAGTGTGTCCACTTCTGAAACCACTGTACATATACATGTAAACATTACATCTGTCATCTATCCCTCCACCTGCAAAGTTCTCAATACCTTAAACAGCAGATCTCTAGTTTGTACATGCACATGCCTCTGTACCATTTATAATATTTGACAATGTTTTTATGTGTGCTTTCTGTTTATATTCTTTGTTATGTTGCGTATTGTTTATTGCCATAATCTAGAATTTTGTCGCTTATATGACATGAAAGTCAGTGTTTTAGACCTTTGGCAAGTAACTGATGAACTTTCCCATAGCTGATACTGGTGGAGCACATGAGGTACAGGTATGTGACAAATGGTATAGATGGCGCCAATGGTCTCATAAGCTTTATCGTCTGCTGTAATATTGTCACCAAAGCACCACAAACTGTGGATGGTAGTGAGCTCCTGCCTTGCTGTGGAATCTGCCTAGGTACGGTTTTTAACTTGCACCTCGTATTTGCTAGGAATTTAGACAAGCACCATAATGTACTAGTCTGCGGCTTGTCCCCTTTATGTAAACTTAGAATCAACATTTTTGGCAAAAAAAAAAAAAAAACCCGAAACAAAAAAACAAGGAAAGCAAGGCAAACAAACATATCTTTTACTCTACCCAGTTTACAAGTTAAGTTCCAAGTTCTGGATCAGGTTTTAAAAGACTTCAGATGGAATATAATTAAAGTACATTATTTATACTTGCAGAAATATGATCTTCCTGTAATAGCCAAAGAATAAGTGCATCCCAGATAATAATGCTTTATGATTTTGAATGGCTTCTTGTAACATTTTTTGATGCTTGAACAAAGAAGTTGTTGATGCTGTTAAGAAAATATAGACAGTGTGGGTACATGTACATTTGTATTATGCTAGAGTACTGTAGTATTTTATGGATGGTGATTATTTTTTGGTAAATTTAAACCGTGTTTCCTAAATGTTCTATACATGTATTTTTGGCTCAGCTCTATGTTTTTGGTCTACTTTAGCATGTAGAGACTCCTCCTATAGTTTTGTACGTGTATGTATTGTACAGAATTGTGAAAGCAGATGCAGTTTGTGAATATTTTGTACTTCCGGCATAATCAGAATAAACGTATATGTTTTGATTTCATCGAAGTAACCTTTTGAAAAGTTTCCAGATATGTTCCATATTTGTCCTGTGTTTACTCTAATTCTTCAACTTTTCACCCACCTTTGCAGCCAGTATTTTGAAATAGTCTGGCAGAACTATGGGTTGTAGAGAAGTAATTCGCACAGTTTGAAGAACTTTCCATCTCATGTGACACCAACAGATCATTTTTAGTGTAATTTTCATAAGAATTGTACATGCATAAATCCCACTTAAAACAGTGGTTTAGTTGTTAAAAAGATTGAAGATTTACAGTAGCCAGTGATAAGACGTTGATCATCCATTATGGGTAAAATGCCCTTTTTTATTTTGTCCCACAGGTACATATACATCATGTGGGATTCCGCTGCAGAACAGAACAGTGGCATCCCTGTTGACAGTTTTACATGTAATTAATTTTTAGTTTATAGCAAGACTTCTCAATTCACTTGTATATCTAATTTCACGGTTAGTCATTTTACTATGTGCAGGTGCAACAGGTGATACGTGTGTTAACGATGGGCTAGATTGCCTGTCTGGGTGTCTTGGGTGTGGCCACGTGACGTAACCATGACAACTGAGGACTTGTTACAGCCGGGCCAGGTGGTAAAGGATCGCTGGAAGGTGGTGAGTACTATTATGAAACTTTGCTCAATATGCCTGGGTCAGAAGTATGAAATAGTCTGTCAGCTGGAGTGTGCTTCATGTTAAAAGTACACATTGTTTGATGTTATGTGACATGTGCATATAAAGTGATGTAAAACTTGGATGTGTGAAATGGTGATTCAGCTATGTGGGACAGGCAGATTAGAGTGCTACCTGGTGCAAGGACAAATTACATGAGTGTATGCAGGGTTTTGCACTGTGACGCTGCGAGACAGTCAGTTAGTGTGTTACCAGATGCAGTGTCATTCCTATGATATCAGGCACTGCAGGGTTCTTCCTGCCAACATCATGGAACAGTTTAATATGCTTACTGGATGAATGTCTACAGTATTCTGTACTTATGTACAACTTAGTGTCGTTGTTGAGTCCTGTGCCCCTGGACCATAGCTGGTGCAATAGTCTGCTTAATGAGGAGGCGAGCTCTTGAAATGATGATTCAGAGAGTTGTTTTTGTAAGACATTGCTTTTGCAAATCCATATTTAAAGGAGGAATTGAACACAAGCGGTCATTGTTTTTTTTTGGTTTTTACTTATGTTAGACTTTGGGTCGCATGTACCTGCCAAAGGATGGTGGTTTTCTCATGGTTGTGTCTCGTTTCCTAGCTGTGTCTCGTCTCCTGGCTGTGTCTCGTCTCCTGGCTGTGTCTTGTCTCCTGGCCATCTCCTGGCTGTGTCTTGTCTCCTGGCCGTCTCCTGGTGGCTTTGTCTCGTCTTCACCCCTACACCTGACCACCATCAACAGTCATACATCTACATCAAAATGAAATATTCTTGAATATGGCATTAAAATAAATAACAAATAGTGTTCATTTTTAAGCAGATTGACAAGAGTTATTAAATGCTCATTGAAAATCAACAATTTGCTGGAAGTCTTTCTTGCCCTGTCTTGTTTTGCAGGTCAAGAAGATAGGAGGAGGTGGTTTTGGAGAAATCTACGAAGGCTTTGACCTGGTGACGAAAGAAAATGTCGCTTTAAAGTTGGAGTCTGCTAAACAACCAAAACAGGTGCTCAAAATGGAGGTAGCTGTGCTGAAAAAGCTACAAGGTGAGTTGCAGTGTATGCCTCATCATCTGTACACAGGCAGCTCACATGGTACTTTGATACTTATTTGTAGATTTGTTGAATTCATGTGTAAAACATCATCTCTTTATGTTTGGATGGCATTTCAAGTACTTTATGTAGACTGTGACAGATGACATATGTCACCTAAGGTGATAATATGCCTGTAGTATGTCATGATGAATTAGCCTGATGTAATGCAGAGTAAGGCAGTTACGTTGGAATGACAAGAGCGCTTGAGTGTATGGCATCACAACCTATTTTTGGCTGTACGTCAGGGATATGCCCTATCATGGCATCAAACAAGACCAAAAGTTGAAGCTACAGAAAACTTTTCTTTCCGTAATATCCTCCGAAATTTACCATACAATTTGAAATGCAAAATAATTTTTTTTCAATCTAGGAAAGTAAATGTAGAGTTTAAAAACACTGAATTAGCTCTTAACAGATCTATGTTTTTGTGCTATAAGTAAATGAAATCATGGTAGGTCTAGTATAATCTTGTATATATCTGGCACTGGGTGAAACCTAAACATTTGAGAGAGGGTTTGGAAAGGTTTCTCTTCTCATGGTGATTGGGAAAGGTTTCATGTTGTCTACTGACAAAAGATCTCGTGATAAATGTTTTGTATGGAAATACTGTTGTGTGCAAGTGGAGCAAGCTATTAATTTCTGAGCAGGCCTGTAGCCATGGTTCACCATGGCACATGTACATGTGTCTCTGGAGATGTGCATTTATATCTGTTTCATTGTGCCTTCAGGTCGGGATCATGTCTGCCGTTTCATTGGCTGTGGCAGGAATGATAAGTACAACTATGTGGTGATGTCCCTGCAGGGGAAAAATCTGGCAGAGTTAAGGAGGAGTCAGTCGCGGGGGTGTTTTAGTATCAGCACTACCCTCAGACTTGGAGCCCAGATCCTCCGGGCCATTGAGAGCATACATGAAGTGGGCTTCCTGCATAGAGATATCAAACCGGTAAGGCCTGATCTGTTATATGAAGCAGGGATTCATACAGGTTGATTTAAGACCCTGGTATTCTGTGATAAACTGCAGTTAAAAACTGAAAATTAAGGTGAAAAACACTTAGTTCTGTGTTTTTCTATTACAAATTCTCAAATTTTGGATAAAAACTGAATTACATGCAAAAATATACTTGAATATGTAGCGATGAGTGGTCGACTTCAGTCTCCAACGGCTGTATCTGTGACAAACCGAAATGGTCATGCACATATTAGCTGTAATTAAATTAAAATTAGGCTTTAAAGATGGTGATAAGGTTTAGTGGGTATAAGATAAAATTTAGTGGGTGTAAAACAAAGTGGGAGTCAATTCGTATTTAGTTTTATCAATCTGAGGTATGCCAGGGACGAAAAAAGGAAAGTAGATACAACACCTGCTGGCTTCCAATGAATGTTGCTTTGATACATGCTATCCTATTGGCTGTGTGTCTCCTGTTGACCAATGAGTAAGCTTCTCAGAAATGATGAACTGTATACAACTCAATAGCTGTTTGAGGACTACACAATGTTAGCGGTTTCTGACCAGCTGCAGAGGACGATTAAGACCAACAAGAATCCAAAACCAATCCCAAACTAATCATGTTGCTTGACTACATGAATGCCTGGCTCCGATAATGATGAATTTGTATGTTTTACATTGAACTGCTGAAAAGGTGACCGGTCACTTTGCCAGTTGATTAAAAGTAAGCCTACATGTGCTCGTTCGCCAGTCAAATGTCATCTTCTTTCATATTGATAATCCATCCCCGTTTTTAATCTCTGATCCAGATTACGAGCATTGGCGACACTGCAGGAAACAAAAGATGATTACGACAACTCTTGACAATACCTGTTTGACATGCTGGAGTAATTTCGGCCATATTGTAACTCGTAAAATTAAAAAGATTTCAGTATTTCCTTGATTCATTATGCGATGATTAATTTTCGCGAATCCATCTTTGAAGTAAATCCATGAAAATAAATTCCAGTGTTAATAAACATTTGACAGTATATACCTCTGACCAGAATAAGCCTTGTCTCATGTGTCTGTAGGCCTGTATATGTTTATTTTTTATGTAATATTTGTTAGTTCCTTTCTTTCTTCTAATATTTATAATAACAACTCAACATGCACGGTTTATAACTGTGTCATGATATACCTCTGAGTAGGATAAGCCTAATCTCTGTATTTTGTACATGTTTACTTTTGATACAATGTTTGTTAGTTCCTTTCTTTCCTTTAATATAACAACCAACAACTGAACATGCATCACGCTGGTTTATATCTGTTTTATTATACAATGTATATCTCTGATCTCTGATTGGACTTCTATGCATCCCTGTGGAGACAACCAATGTGAAAGGACATAAAAAAGTAACAAAACTGTACAGTCCTGGAATGTTTACTTGTACTTGGACTCTTCTCACATACACACACACACATTCTGTGTGCATTATAAAGTGAAATTTTGTGTATTTCTATACGCTGCTCATGTATCACATCCGTATTGAAGCTATAAGTTTTGGCATACATTAGTGTCTAAATTATATGAGTGGAATCGTATAATTTGTACATGTATGTATTGTATCATTTCTCATTGAGTGTACGTTATATTTTCAGTCAAATTTCTCTATGGGCCGTCTCTCCAGTAACAGCAAGAAGGTGTACATGCTGGACTTTGGCTTGGCCAGACAGTATACGACAACGACGGGGGAAGTTCGTCCACCTCGTGCTGCAGCTGGATTCAGAGGGACTGTGAGATATGCCTCAGTCAATGCTCACAAAAACAAGGTAAACCACCCATAGATAAAATTGTCTCCACACACTACAAAAATTACCTTACCTACCTAAGGGTAGTGCCATTCATTTTATCAAGTCATTGAAGACCCCACTGCAATAGCTTAGTGATTAGATTGTCCCTATTTAGCAGGTGTCCATATACATGTACATTCAAAGAAACTAGCATATTCCATTATTGGCTATCATGACATAGTCTTGGCCATCACAAGTGGATACATGAAGTACTGATCCATTGTGATCAACATGGCATTTCGGCCGCTTTCCTATAAGTGAAATATTCTTGAGTATATCGTAAAACACCAATCAAATCAAATAAATCAAACATGGCATTTCACTGAGGCAGCACTGTAAAGTTCATGCCATTAGGAGTGCTGTGCTAAGAGATACTTTATTACAGTAGTGGATTTGGAAAATCCTGCTGACTTCTTCATTATTAATGTTTTGAAGAGAATAGGTCCTCTTGGAAGACAATATGCCTGTAATGCACATTGTTTCCAATGAGTGAAATATTTTTAGCATGGCAAAACATCAATAAAGTGTGGGATGGAGCTCATTATGGGAATACCCTGTAATGTAAAATGCTTCTCATGATAAACTGACCAGTTTATGGGATTGATTGGCTCTTTTACACAAAGGCACACCCTCTTTTCACCTGATTGGTCAATGAATTATCAATCTGTAAACCATTGCATATCCTGATGTAGCACACGCTCTCAACGGCTCTGCCAATGTATATTCCCATTAACAATAAAATAGGCAGAGGAGCTGTTCTGTTGAGAAGAGAATGTCTATCTTTCTGTCACAATTATGTGTTGTTACATGTACAGTTTGTGTTTGTAGGAAATGGGTCGTCACGATGACTTGTGGTCGCTTTTCTACATGCTGGTGGAGTTTGTGGTGGGTCAGTTACCCTGGAGGAAGATCAAAGACAAGGAGCAGGTGGGAGTGATGAAGGAGAAGTATGAGCACACACAGCTCCTCAAACACATGCCTACCGAGTTCAAGGCATTTCTCGAACATATCCAGACACTGGACTACTTTGACAAACCAGACTATGCCCTGCTGCATAACTTATTTGAACAGTGCATGAGAAGGAAGGGTATTAAAGACTTTGATGCATTTGATTGGGAGAAATCTGGAGGAGATTTGTCTTTGACAACTACAACAACAACCACGCCACCAGTGGGCATAAGGCAGTCTGGAATTCCAGGGTATGTCGTCAGATACATGTACATGTGGGCTGAAAACTATGCAGATCAAGAAGTATTGTAATATTTTGAAGATTATTATTTAATTTTAGATTATTATTTAATTTTTATTATCTGGATTTAAATGCAACAAATGTTTAAAATAAAAGTATATATGGTATGCTCAGTGACCTAGCTAGCTAACAGTTGACCCTGTCATTCTGGTTGTATTTTTATCCTCCCATCCTCAAGTACATGGCACGAAGACTCTATTTTGGAGCATTGGAATACTTTTAATACTCAACTATTTCAGTCATTTGGTCATAGTACTAAAATTACATTATTAAAAGTTTGGTTCAGTCAGGTGAATTTCAGACTGGTTATGTGCACATTGTATTTAAATGAATGAATGAATGAACATGTATTTGAGACTTTAACAGTATCATGTTCCACATGTAGCTTGGTTCTTGTATTTTAAAGCTTATTAAAAGTCATTATAGTTCGTCATATAGCCATGGTCAGTCTTTAATAACCAGTAACCAGTCTTTGATATAGGACAGTAATTACTGGCTGTTGTATCATTCCTGTTGTTATTATAACTGACACAGGCCTAAAATATTTGGCTGCGAATTTGTTTTTTAGCATGTAGAGCAAGAATTGTAGTGATTTATTTGTGAAAAATTGAAGAAGTCATGTGTGAGAATTGATTATGAATTCAGGACTTAATATCAAATGCATACAACACTGTTTCTGTTGTTGCTTCAGGTTACTGGTGGGTGGGCAGAATACCCCTGGTCATGGGGCCACAGAGGTGATGGATGAAAACCTGAGCCATGAGGAAGAGGACAAGAAACCCGACCTCATCATAGACAATAAGCTGCTGAAGGACCTGGACAACCGTCTCAAGGAGAGCGACAAGGACTACATAGCACCACTGAAGGAGCAGAATGGACCGGCTGAAAAGGATGGCTGGAAGTACGCAGCAGAGGAGCAGGTCAAGGGACAGAAGGAGGTGGACGGAGGAGAGATGGAGGAGGAGGAGGAGGAGGAGGCTGGGAAGAAGGAGGAAAGGAAGACTGGTAAGAGCCAGGTACCCCAACTGGTGGTGTTAGAGAACCAGCTTCGTCACATCCTCACCCCGGAGACCAGCCCTAGGCCTCGGTCGGCTGAAGAGGAGTCCCATAACAAGGTGGGCACCTCCAGAGTTGAACAGGAGGAAGACCAGGCCCCTGATGAACAACTGAGCAAGGGATACCTACAGTCTCCCAGTCTTTCACCCAAGAAAAACAGCTCTCAGACAAACAAAGAGCGTGGAGAGCGTTTTGACTTCCGAACTGATGGTGCTACCCATTTGTTAAATAGGGAAACTACTTGCCAAAATCCGGCACCCAAGGCCTTGGACAAGGATGTTGCAGGGAAAATCGATTCGCCCTTAGTAGAGCAAGGGAGAGAAGTGCGACAAGCTCCTGGGCACGAAGACACTGGGGAGCGAGCTCATGAAAACTCTGAGTGCAATATAGTAGATGAAAAGCATAGTATAGTTAAAGGTGCTGCTAGAGCGCTGAACTTTAGCATGGCTCATCTCCAGGCGGATGAGAAAACGCACACCAATGCAGATGAAAATGTTACAAACTTTTATGGGGACGAGTATGCAACTAAGGCATTTCCGTACACAAATGTAAGTCAGTTAGGGGGTGTGTCTGCATTTGGTGAAAGCGATAGTAGTCATAGTGACCATTTAGATGGTAATCTGACAGAGGGTAAGTCAGGGCGCACACCGACAAAGGCTAAGGACAGGCTAAGATCTGGTGTGCTAGGTGGCTGGGATGAAGACAATGCTCAGATAGAGAGTGTGCTGAAGACTTCAGTACCGCCTCCAGATCAGGAGAGAGAGCTTGACTCAAGAATGGGGTTAAGGAACTCGGTGATTTTCATGGATGAGGATCGCGACAATGATTCGTTTGATACTCACGTGACATCTGGCATCCTTACGCGAGAAAATTCCCGCGAAGCTTCTCTACAGATGGACAAGACGCCCTCCTCCAGGCGGTATTCCACGCCGGTCATTATGTGCCCGGCTAGAGAGACGCATAACTCTCCTGTTAAGTCTTCTAGTCTTTCCAAAACCATGGAAACAGTTGCCAAGGATATCAAACAAATTGCTTCCAGTCCTCCTGCTCCTTCTAAAATCCCTGTGATCATGTCAAAGTTAAGCTCTACAAAGGGCAAAGACTCTGGGTCAGACTTGAGAGACTCGCGTAAAGTGAGTGCTATATTTCAATTGGCCTTAGGCCCCCACAGGTAAACCCCCAGTGCTGAAGCGGGATCGGAGTATAGATCGGCCTGATAGAACCAGTGGGTGCCCAAATACCAGATTAGCAGTACTCTTCAGAAAAGAGACATTGATATTAAAAACAGCAATGCAAAAGAGACGATCTCAATCCGAGGCGAACAAGAGTAAATCCTTCCCTTCTCCTAGCACAGATTCCCAGAAGACTGTATTGTCAGGGGAGGAAAAGGGCAGAGGGAAACCAGCCCTAGAGACTAATGAAAGCCCTTCAAAACATAACCATATAGAGAACAATGTTTCTAGGTCAAGAACTGCTCAAGATAATCTAGAGGCAGAAAAGAAACTGTTGGAAGACAATGATGGTAAGTTAAAGAAGGAGGAAAAAATAAACAACAGTGAAAAGGCATACGTGAAAATCCAACAATTCAGTGATAAGGTGAAGGAACATGACAATATAGTTAAACTAGAGCAAGTTAGAAAATCTGATCTGTTAATTAAGACAGATGAGAAAAAATGGCATAATCAGGGACCGCTTGAAAAAGGCATTGGCCAAGATCACATTTCTCCTGTTAAACTTCCGGTGAATCGTAACGAGAGAGAAAAGGGGAGGAAACTGACACGGGACACAAACCGTGCCTCGCAGTCTCCCGTGCGGAACACTGTGGCAAAGAGGAGATCGGGCTCTGTTGGGCGTGGCGAACTGATGAGTGTGAATGAGCTAGAGGATATGTCTGGCAGAAGCACACCTGTTCACCCTGACAGTGACCTGGGTAGGATACCAAAACCACCCCCAGGACAGGCCCCCAAAAATGCCACTGTGTCTGCCAGGTAAGTCTGATGCACTGTGTGTGTTCATATATATATATATATATATATATATATATATATATATATATATATATTTAATTACATGTATTATGAGAGGTTGAAAGTAAGGGAAACATTTACAAGTATTAAAAGCCTTTAGTTCACTCTCTCATGTTCATGTACAGTTATCTGTATGCATGTTTTAAGCTGCCTCTTCTATCAGTCCACACCCCATCCCCACCCCATCCCATGCTATTAATTCATGTTTATAGATTATCTTTTCACATTCTGTTCAACTTTTTAAATTTGTTTTTACATATTATAATCCATTTCATTGAAATTTACCCAAATTTAAGTATGTAATCGTTTCCTAATCTGCCACACCAAGGTAGACTTTCAAAGGCTTCTCGGAGACTGTGTAGATGTTAGTGGACTGGTATGTACAGGTGTAATAGACGTGGGTGGAAGAGAGCATACTCCTGACAGTGCATGTGCCACTCTCTCCACACCACTGCCACCACTAGACAAACTTGACCTTAGGAACCTGTGCGACACCCGTAGACTTTTTTTGACTTTGTCTCATCCTTTGCACACCCGTTAAATGAAGAGAACGCATGTGTATAAAGTACAGTATTATTGGAAACAAAGGTTGGGTCAGAGCTTTTTTGTTTTCTGACATCACTTCCTGCCTCAACAACGTGACCTCAGTAACCGCAGCAATGTTCAAGGTTTCTGTGCAAATTTTGCTGTTTGTGGCAGTGATACAAAGCAGATGTTTAGATTGATGCATGCACTGTAAGGATCATGGCAAAAGATATGCTTTATGTGCATATATATTAAGATTTTACTTTGGCAGCCATAAATGAAATACAAGGATTTTGTGTTGTTAGACATTTGTTGTTTTTCTTTGCCCAGCTTTCTACATTTTATTTATCTTTGGTATACATGTAGCCCTTTTTAGTTTCCATTTTGTTGGTAATGTTTTATTGGCTTTGTCGTGCTGCATGATGTTGTTATGGAAATATTTGCACTTTTACTGCTGTGCTCATAATGGTGGCTTATGTACATATGTGTTCATATGTACTAGTGTAGAAATAATCCGAATTGTGGATTAATACCAAGCAGGGACTACAAAAGGCAAAAATTCATACATTTTACCTGTTCCATAATTCTGGAAACTTCTGAGAACCCTTGAATTCTAGAGTGTACATGAACATGTATACTTAACATTGATATGCACGTTCTGTTTTCATTTGCTCCATTGGCCTTCTTAATGATGAGACACTCACAGTATCTTGTTTAATTCTGTGCATTTTCTCAGCACTAGCCTATGTTATAAAATTTTATCCCTAATTCCTAGTAGATGTACCCATCAGTACCCAATATCCAAATTTCAGAAGTGTAGTTTGTCCAAGCCAAGGTGCACCACTTAATTCCAGGCATACTATTAATGCATGTACATGTAATCACTATTAAAATGTACATTTGCTCTTATCTATTTTTTTTTTTTTTTTTAACTGCGGATGTTAATTCAGTTATTTGGTTCTGGGCCAGGAAATGGCCTACGCATTACCTCTACATGTAAAGCAAACCAGACGCTGCCAGTTTTGGCCAGAGTTTTAACACAGAGGCTTCTTGTCATTTCAGGCGTCGCCGCTATAAAGTGGCCTCTGGTACTTCCAGCCCCCGTGACCCTTCATCCCCTAGAGCTCAGTGAGGCCAGCTTGTCCTGCCTTTTATTCAGTGCTGTGATACTGTTTTGTTTCTGTTTTCCCTCTTGGTGGCACTCTCCTACTCTCCTTCTTGTACTGTGCACCTTCGCTGCCTACTCGGGGAAAGGTAAATAATGGCATTCTTTTAGAAACATTCTTTGGGAGTTGTAAGGTATTGGGTGGTGCCTGTGTCTGTCGTTGACCTGCTTCTCAGATGTTCAGTGTGGAAAGTAGATTATTCAATGAGTCGACATCAGTCATGTGACAGCACCAAATAGTTTAAAACTCCCAAGGGTTTTCTTTGAGCTTTTTTTATATACTTTTCAGTAGCTTATAGATGAATTTCTGCATGAACTTTGCATTGTTATTTTATAAGCTTATTGCACATGTATCAGTGTTTCAGTAGTTTTTGCCATGTATTTTTCTATTCCATCTGCTATTTTGATGAAGTGGTTAGGGAAATCAAGAACTTTTACCTGGAATTGGAATTTTAGGTACAGAAAAGGTTTTGATGCATTAACCCTTTGCACTTGGGCATATTGTTTCAGTTAAACCTATGAAGTCAATATTCTGTCATCACTGATAAATGTATACTTTGCAGCCCTGAAATCGATCGACTATTATTGCCGGATTCAACTTACATTTACATATGCCTTTCTGTCCAGTTTATCATGCACAAGTAGCTTTCAGTGATGCCATGCCTTGCATTAGAAGGGGAGATAAACATTACTGAAACTCAGGTCAATGTCCTCTCAGTAATCTCCCCTGTATGACACTGAGTTTTGACCACATTTTTCTCCATCTACACATATACATGTATAGTTCTGATTTAGATTTTATTAAATGTACATGTCCTATATTAGATTTTTAGTAGTTACAGTAGTATGCATACTCCAGTATACATTTTAAGATCAAATGTTTTGGTATATATATATATATATGTATGTATGCTAGGGGTGCTGCGTTTTGGTTCCAAAACTTTTCTTACATGCAGCTACATCGGCATTCATTTATGTAGATATTTATTGACATGCTTGCTTAAAGCTATTTTTGGGGTCTGCCATTGATGTATTTGTCTGCGCACATCTACTTCTTCAATGAGGCTTTCTCTGAACAATGTACATGGTATAAGATCAAATGATGAACAAATTCATGTTGCTCAATAAGAGCAGGTGTGTAGGGCGAGATGATTCTAATTTGTTCTGCCTGAATCTTTTAACATTTTTTTAAAGTTAGGGCATACATTGATGGATTTTAAATTCCTTTGTGCTAAATACTCTCATACTTTTCTTCAGGTCCAGTCGCCTTCCCAAACCCAAGTGGCTTTAGTAAAAGCAGCTCAGCCTTCACCCGATTAGTCAGCCTGTGGCAGAAACAAAGCTCAAGCCGATCACCTCCCTCCATTGGTCCACATGACAACAGTCGAGTTTACTTTCTGTTTGCAGCTAGAGCACAGTACTAACTTCCACTTTGATTGGAGGCTATACACACACCAGGAACAACAACATACTTTGTATTTAGTATCTGTCCAGATTTCTATTGTTTGAGGTCAGCATTCGGTAGTATTACAACTTGATCTTAGTCTACATGTATATTATTTCACACACAGTACATTGTACATGTACCTGGATTTATTGAATTTCAGCTGTTTGTGTGAATGTGATGTGAAAGAGTGCAAGTAACATATTTAAAGGTGTGCAAATGGAATGATGAGTGTGCAAGTACATTGTATAAGTATGCATGTGTGCACAGGTTCCCTGTGTAGATAGTACATTGTATGCATATCTACATGCATTCTATTGGAGACATTTTGTATATTAATAGACTTACAAGTGTTCAATAATTCAACTGTAATCCAGAGTATGCAGTCTGTCAAAATGGATACAATCTTGCCAGAACAGCTCTAGTGATTTACCATCCATGATTTTGCGTTCGATGAAGAGGTGACACAAGGCTATAAAGGCCCTACAGTCTAGTGCTACATGCTGTCAGATCACGGGGTGCAGGGGGGAGGACACCTGGTGAGCTGTATTGAATACATGTGCTTGTAGAGCTACCCTAAATTCTCAACAAATTATGTGACCAACTGCATAGTGCATATTAAAGGACTGTTCAGTTAGTGGACATGGTATTTTATGATTTCTGTGAAGACTCATAGAACCTCAACTTGACCAAAGGATTTTAATCATCAGAATGTCATGAAATATGCCTTTAATTTTCATCTGATATACTATGTTGAATTTGTTGAGGATTTAGTGTGATGCATTTTTCCACTGTCCAGTTATTAGTTTTTTATACATCAGATTACCATTTACACCTATGTTATGCTTAAAGTTCATAAAGTTTACTTTTGGGTGCTTAACGAATGCACATGTACAAGGGCCAAAATTCATCAGCGAATATGACAGACATGTATTCGAATGTTATACAATGTAAAATGTCTTCTGAAAATATGAATTGGAGAATGGTTTACTTTACAGAGCTTCTGCTTATTTTATACATGTAGTCCCAACTAGATTTGGCAAGAATAAGATCTCACTTCCTGACAAAACTCAGTTTATTATACTTTGAAGTTTTATGATGACGACAGTGTATTTGGTGTGTTCATACATTACACAAGTTTTAATCAAATCACCTTGTTTCATTTTATCGTGTTGATTGTCCCTGAATATTTTGTGTATATCGTCATCGTTTTTTTTGTTTCACATTTTCACATTAAAAAAGCAGATTTATTTTTCTATTAAATTCCTGTATGGATATCTGTTCAATAACCTGGAAAACTTCTTAGATGTACATTTAATGGATCTTTCAAAATATTTAAGATATGTGTATATATGGTTGAGTTGAATTAAAGTTGCTGACTTCATTTTATGTGTAATAGCATGTATATAAAGTAGGTAAGAAAAGATCTGGGTGGACAGGTGTATTCTAGTCAGTAGTGTACTGTATGTATGAGCATGGTGTTATCCCCAATAAATTTAATATGTATGATGTGCTTTGGACCCTATACATGTTGCAAGTTCAAGCAGTTCAAATTGCTGATTATAGCTACAATGTTTATACAGCTAACTAAAAACTAAGCCCTGTTTATGATTAATGTATGGATGCGTTTGACAAAGCCTGCAATCCTTCATCCACTGCTGGCAACAACCTAACAGCCGGATTGAAACCTTGTAAATCGGAGAACTCCCATTTGGTTCTCTAGACATACATACTGCAAGAAAACTTACGAATTAGGTGAAGCAGTGTTTAATATGTGCATATAAGGCTCCAAGTCACTTGTGTAAAACAACCTGCTGGCCTAATCTATATATGCATGTATGAAATTTGTTTTGTCTGCAGTGAAAAACAAATTTTATGATTTAAATAGATGAATGATAACAATAATGTTTGTAGAATAGCATGTTTTAACAGCTTAAAACATTATAAGACCATGACAACATTTGAATTTATTATGTCATCGTGTCTTCAACCAATATCTTCATTTAAATATTTTATTGGCCTGTAATCTGTAACTTCATTTTAATATATGTTACATGGCAATTAGACCATGACTTCAGTTTAATGGATCATTTTTTCTGTCTAGATAATAACTTCATTTTATGTTTTTTTCCATTCATTTTATGTTACCCTGTTTCATTGCATCAGAGGATGTTAAGAACCCAGGCCAGTTAATCGAAGAAAACCTGTCCAGCACAGACATGTTGATCATGTTCTCTTTTGTACCACTCAGCATTTTGTGCCCCTTCTACCCTTAATTGGAAACAATACCTTACAGGTTGGCCTAATCAGGGTGACCTTTAATTTCCCGCCAAAGACTGCTTTTTTTTTTTCTCAGGAAAAACGAGTATTTAGACATCCATGAAAATAGTATATATAAGTGAGTCTTTTAACATTGGTATTCTTTTGCAGTTGTTTTTGCCATAATTTTTTTTTGGGCTTTTGTTTTTTTTTTGTGAAATTGTGACATTTGTGCCCACCGTTTTCAAAATAAATTCACAGCATTAATATGTTTTGTGTACTTTTGTACAATACACATTGTCGTAAAGATTACTGTAGCAATTCTGTCCACATCAACACAATTTTAAGAAAAAGGAATTCCATGGAATTTACGGCAATCTTCAACGCTAGTTACAAGGCGCATCTTGAATTGATTTTGGAGTATTTATGAAACGCGAACCATTGATCAGAGCTGTATTAAGAAGAACTATTTTGCAGCGAAGGAATATTAGTGAAATTTGTATTCAACTGTGTGTGGTGTATGAGGTATGGTCATGTTTGAATGTTGTCCTTTGCTCTGTCTTAATGCGCATGTATTGGTGAGAATGTGATAGATACTAGCTGAAGGACATCTCATTGTTTTGGGGCCTTGCAAACTCAGCTTTGACCTATGCAGTAGAAGCTCGTGTCCCTAGATTCTGGGACTGGCTGTGATTATTATGACGCTAAAGTGTTTTGTACCGATTCCTTGTTTTTGTACTTGTAGACTTACAGCGTTGATGAGAAAGGCTCTGTGTATGATATTTTTAGTCTGAACACAATCTTGATAATATTGTGATTGCATTAAACTGCAAAATACATGTACATCTGTAGTTTCCAGGTGGCTTAGGGTATTCATAATTGATATTATTGCTACTACATTGTATCTCTTGAGACAGTGTGAGTACATCAATTTCATGATACTTCTTCATTGTAATGTAAACAGCATATTACATGTACATGGGATCCCACGCATTAGTAATACAGAGCAAATGCATATAGAACATTGGAAATACGGAGCAAATGCATTTAGAAGATTAGAAATGCAGTGCAGATGCATATAGAACATTGGAAATACAGAGCAAATGCATTTAGAAGATTAGAAATGCAGTGCAAATGCATATAGAACATTGGAAATACAGAGCAAATGCATACAGAGGATTAGAAATACAGAGCAAATGCATATACAGAACATATAGAACACAAATATGGAGCAAACGTATATTGTGAGAAGATGGTTCTCTGGTATAAATGAATTTTTTTTAGTTAAAACTGAATTTGCATTTATACAGCTTCAATATTCTTGATAATGTGAGAATTATTATATAATATGAACTGCTCTTGCTTTTTCTACTCGTGAGTCTCAGTAGGATGTATAGTGCTGTCTATACATAATTCTAGACCAGTTCTGAGGTTGCTTCTCAGTTAGTGGTATCATCTCCATCTATGGCCAACAATTAACTCTCACTTTGTATCAGGTTTTTTGATCACTTTTGAACCCTGCATAATCCCTTGTATAAGTTCCATGCATTGGTGAACCTCTTCAGGTCTCACATGTCTCAACATTTTTTTCCATTTTCATTCTTACCTGTATTAACTGTTTACCTTTTTACTTCTTGTATTATTCATTTAAATTAACCTAACATGTTATTGAAGATAGAGGTGTACTTATCTTTTACTTACGTAGTATTTAATACAGTTTTCTCCTGACAGCTGATGTCATAATCATTCACCCAGGTGACCGAAGTGGTTCATTTTTGTGACATTTTTCAGCTAATACCTGATAGAATTGGGTCAGTGTTCAGCTAATTCCTTGCTGAATTGGGTCACTTTTCAGCTAACACCTCACAGAATTGTGACTGTTTTACCTGACAGAAATGTGTGAGTGTTCAGCTAATCATTGACTGTGACGGAAATCCACAAATAGGCCTACATCTAATACAATGTAACTCCAATCATTAGTTGTACCTTTCCAAGAATACAGTGAAAGTAACTAAGGTCGCGCCATTGAATAATAGAAAAAGGTTATTAAGAGTTGGGTATGCCAAACTCCCAACAGTGATGTGTGTCATGATAACACCAGCTTTAAATAAAATCATCAGGCAGATTAAACCATTTTTTAGCATCAGTGAGGGTTTTTAACAGTTTTTATCAGTCCTGTTATTTTGTGCCATTTTAGAAACTGTGTGCTGAATTTTACCAAAAAAAAAAAATAAATTAACCCCATTTTCATCACAAGTTGGGTATAATATTATATGACTTAACATATAAGGCAGATCCATATTGACAATGTAAGCCTCAAGTCTAATTGATATTATAATTTATAGGATTACCTATATTGTACTTGTACATGCTGACTGGCTTTCACATTTACTCGGCATATCATTATCTATTCTGTACTGACATGATATTATGGTGAAGTTAGTATGCCAGACACGTCCAATCAGCCTGTGTATAAGCACATCCCTTCTACTTACAAAGCACACCAGTATTATGAAAATTCAGCTCTAGTCCTGGACAGACCTGACTTTCACTGACCACTGACCATTTCCATTATTTTTCACACCAGTTTCCTTCACCATTGACTGTATTACTGTGGCACAAGTGCAATGACTTTCAAACAGTGTCGGCCAACATGTTTATAGTCTTGACAGTAGCTATAGGTCAATATGACCTGTATTATCCATGTGATGTACTACTGAAGCATAGTCTAAACTTAAGAACATTTCTCCTGTCTTGCCATTTATGATTATATGTTTTCTGTGTCCTCAGTTTTGTTCACGTTTGTTTTTATTTTTCTTCACAAGTTTGAGATTTTACATGATTTTATCCTGTCACATGTTCAAGAATCTTAAACATTACACGGCTTACATCAGTATTTTGTTGAATGTATGTGTACAACGTATCTGTACCTTTCTCCAAGTTTATACATGTAGTTTTAATAAGCTTCAACATACCAGGAGCTGTGATAGATTTGTTTGTGTTTTATTTCATTTTGAGAAAGAAGTCCCTATGCTATGCAGACTGTTTTTATCCCTCAAATATTATGTTTTTCCTGATGCTTTATGTAGGCCTGGTTTTCTTGGGCACCATCAAAGTAAAACTACAGGTTTTGAACGAGAAGGTAAAGTGTACTCCTAGTGCATACCAAATTAAAGCTTCTCGTAGTTCAGTGTTATTTTAAAGACCTCTATTGATCACATGTTTTTTTATATGCATAAACTATTTGAAAGTTATTAAGTCTTTCAGATATGTAAATCTGCTTCTCTAAATTCTGAATAGAGTGATAGAGAGCTCAACTGTTTAAAAACATAATGCCATTGAGTGCTTTCAGGGGATGGGTTTAGGCTGAGTTACATGTACATTTAGTCAAATATGGGTTTATAAAGATCTGTCTTTAAATTTGGGATTGATGATGTCAGCTATTTATTTAATCCTCATTTGAAGATGATGAACTCTTTAAACAATTGTGATGAAAGTTATATTTGGGGTGGTCTTAGTCTCCCAGTGAATAGCAGTGTAAAGAATGATCTTAGCAGAGGCATAGTAGGTCAGCTTCTGTGTCATAATAAATATATCTTTGTGGCCATAATAAATCCTGAGGGCAGAGATTTACGACTGTCAGAACATTTTGTTAGAGAGGCTCACAGAAGTGTACAAATTTGCGCAGCTATTTATGGCATTAAACTCCCGCCTTCCCCAGTTTCATGCTACTTATAGTTTAAATACGTGTTAAATGCCTTAGCAATTGTGTGTGTAGTACAGTCTGGGTACCACAGTTAAATCTGAGGACATGATACTAGAATACAAATGTATCTTCACTCTGGCGAAGTGAATTATCCTGCCTGGTAGCTGAAACTGACAGGCATATTATGAAGAATTTTATATGTTGCTGATAAAAGGTTATAGAAGAAATTATTGATGTACTATGTACTGTCGCCTCATTAAATGGGGGCAATGTGCCATGTGTTTAATAATTACAAATGGCCGCCGCCGCTGCAATGCGAATAAAATTACCACAGTGCTAATTAATGCCTCTTGTAATATTTTCAAGCAAAGCCCGACTCATTTGTGATGTATACTTGCATCAAATACGACGCCTCTGGCGTGTGCCTATATCATAATCATACTTGACCACACGTTGCTGTGTAGATTGGTAGGCCCTATAAATGCAACCATGACGTGTCAAGGAGTTCAGTTTTAATCTTCTCCAGCCCCTGTCCCGTTTCCTCCCACCATGATGTTGACCGCCGTCGTTCATTAAAGTGAAGTACATGTATTATTGCAAGAGTACGGTGTCAAACACCAATTAGACAAATAAATCAATTTTAATCTGGTTTACTTTTAACTGCCATTCTTAGCGTTTCTTTTTCCCTGAGATTTAACTGTCAAAACCAGGACAGCACAGTTAAACGTATGTGTGACAAACATTTGGATGCCGTATGGTTAACGGCATGATGCTGACAATCTTGTATACGCCTGGTTATACTGTGTCATGAGAACACAGTAATGTAATACCCACCACATCACGTAATAAAATTGTCTGTTATGTATTAAAACATGACCACGTAAACGTAAAAATAAAAATTACTAGGTGATTTAATAAAATTTGTCACCGAGTTCTGTAATGAATTATATCAGCCATGTTATGGCTTAGAATAAGGCTTATATACCTGCGATAATGCATGTTGTTACATGACACGTAATTCATATATTTTTTTTATTACACTATCCTTTTGAAAACTGATAATTACTTAAAGCTTCGTCAAGGTCAGTGTTGGTTTTGGTTTCCTGTTAAGCTTTTTTTTTCTGCTCCTGTATAATGGGCTCTCCTGAATGAATTGAAGGTTAAGCTTTTTATTTTAACTCCAGTACAATGGGCTGTCATATGTGGCTTGAAGTTTAAGCCTTTTTTTAGTTCCTTAGTATAGGGTATTGTGTGTAAATACTCGGATGGAAGGTAAGGCTTCTTTTTAGCTTCTGAATACAGTGATAGAATGTTATGTTTTTTTTAATATATTTTTTCTCTCTCATATTTAAGAGATCATGGAAGGTGTTTACATCTGCATAGGACCTAATGATGGAAAATGGAACTTTTTTCATTGGTTTTTAAATAGTTTTATTGGCATTGTGAATGGTTTTTTTGTCATTTTGATTGGTAGACTTTGAAAGTAAAAAGTTGACCAGTTACATAAACTTTACTTTGTTTTCTCGAGTAAACACATCTTCTCCAGGCAGCCCTCAATGCTGGCTACAATTTCTTGTTCGAGATTTATGGACTTAGCCAAATTTACTTTTTCTAGATGTAGAGAATGGTATTGATAATCATGTTCCAACTTTGCCAGATTCGTCAGCATTTTTGGGGTTTAGAGGGCTATTTGTTTATTTGATTGGTGTATTACGCCATACTCAAGAATATCTCACCAGGGCGGCCAGCATTATGGTGGGAGGAAACCAGGCAGTGAACCCACGACCATGCGCAGGTTGCTGTCACAACATTTCTATAAGCCCCCTATGTAGCTATTCAGTTTCTTATGCAAACACCTATCTAGAGGAGCTTATTGTCTCTATAGCTATTTATGGAGTATCTATTGTTTAGGCTTCGTTTCCACATCTATATTACTATTAGTACTGGGAGCCTCTGACCATGATGACCCTGTCCGACGCGTGTGCCTCCCTGAACCTCAACTGAATGGTTAAACCACCAGCATAGGCACGAGATTGTGGCCGCCACTCACAGTGCGCAGATTGCCAATCATGAGTAACGATTTGCAGAAAAAAGGCCACTCCAGCGAGTTGGTGCTCGATATGCCCACAAAGAATTTGTTTTACCACCATAGCTGAACAATTGCTCAGCCATTCACGGGTTTGCAGTTGCTCTGCACCCACTGTACACGGGTTGCCAAATGCAGTTCGCGGTTTGCATATCATAGACCACTGTCCTCAACAACGTTTTTTTAGGATCGCAACTATTTACTGCATACAGTCACTGCTCTGTGACCTGTATACATATGATAAATAGTGATATTTGTGACAGTATAATAGTTTTGGTCTTTCTTGTTGGTTTAATGGCGAGATCTTAGCACTATTTAATTAGAGAATTACATCTGTGTATGACAGTGTAACTCTACTTTATTTTGCTTTAGAGCTGAGTATTTGAACGTATCACTCAGTTGAACATTATGCAGTTTTCCGGACTACTCAATCACGCGAACTGCCGGTCTTGTTTGAATGCCTTGTTGCATTACATAGTGGGTTTTGCATTACACAGTGGGTGTTGCATTACTCTAATACTATTGTATAACATGTGCTAACACGTATTTTTTTGGCGGGCTAAGGAGGTCTGTCATTTACAGTATGAGATGGAGACGTGTATTTTCCTGTCTATGCCCGCTTTTCTGCCTGGCAAAAACAATCAGTAAATGTTGTAGGCAACGTTTCTTACACGGGATCTTATTTATATAAACGTATCGTAAGCATCCCCCGTCCATTAGTAAATTAGCCGGGTGAGGACATCTCGGGGGCGGAAAACTCACAGACTGTCATGGAAAGAAAATCAAGGGGAAAAATCAGATTCTTGCAGCAAGTTCTTGGTTCCTTGGAGTTATCTCCCTGTTATTACAAGACTGGCTAGGCTTAATCTTCAATGTCTCAATGTAGAAATCGGCCTGCACATACAACCTGCAATTGGCATGCACATACAACCTGCAACCTGCAATTGGCATACACATACAACCTGCAATTGGCATGCACATACAACCTGCAATCGGCTTGCACATACAACTTATAATCGGCATGCACTCAGAACCTACAACTGACGTACAACCTAAAATCGGCATGTACGTACAACCTACAATCGACATGCACTTACAACATACATGTACAATCAACATGTATATACAACGTACACGTACAATCGGCATGCACATACAACTTATAATCGGCATGCACTCAGAACCTACAACTGACGTACAACCTAAAATCGGCATGTACGTACAACCTACAATCGACATGCACTTACAACATACATGTACAATCAACATGTATATACAACGTACACGTACAATCGGCATGCACATATAACCTGCAATCGGCTTGCATATACAATCTACAATCGGCATCCACCTGCAACCTAAAATCGACATGTACGTACAACCTGCAATCGACATGCACATACAACATACATGTACAATCAGCATGCCCATACAAGATACATGTACAATCGGCATGTACATACAACATGCATGTGTGATCGGCATGCACATACAAAATACATGTACAGTTAATAATCGGCACGCACAGACAACATACATGTACAATCGGCATGCATATACAACATACATGTGCAATGATCATGCACATATAACATACATGTGCAATTATTAATCGGCATGCATGATTGGATAAAATGAATGCACGTCATTGAGATGTTTGCTTCCGCTACGTGAATTTGTGACACGCGTCAAGTTTTTGGTGCATTACAGGTCGAGGTTCGGGTGACTTACGCAGCTTTGGAGGCTTTTTTAACCGAGTCGATTGTCCGAGCGTACTTTTTTTTAGAGAGTTATGCTTACGATTAGTGTATAATTACGAGAGGAATCGATTATTGTAGTCAAACAAAAGGTACTTTCACTGTATGAACTGTTCGTGACCAATGAACTGCATAATTGTGCAAATTAAATTTGAGATTGTGGAGCATGCGACTTGACTCTTCACGGGAACTCATGGGAAATCAACATGGCGTAAATTGTTTGCTTTGCAATCTCATCGAAGTGAGTATATAGAGTTGATCATATCTTAGGATTCGTCGGGCTGCTATAGCAACCTGTTTCCATTTTTCTCATCTTCAACATTCTCTTGACCAATTGAAATACTGACGTAATGCATTTCAGTTTTACTGTAATACATCATATGGTTACCGTAATACATCATATGTTTACAGTTGGAATTAAGATCATAAGGGAGTATAGCGGAAAATCCAAACTAAAGAAATACGATCTCATTCTCGGGCAGAGAAATTTCAAGATGTTGCATCCTTCATTGTTCTTGGTGACAGGGTGACAGGAAACGGTCCACGATGGTGTGGTCTTGCATGAAGTTCGATGAAAACTTGCCTTGCACCAATTAGAATGGGTTATATCACACGTGGCAGTTCGCCACTAACTTGGTCAAATTGGTACTGACCCGTCGGCAGAGGGGGGCGCCATGTCTTATCTTGCACAACAAGGTATTGAAAATGCTGTGGTGTGATGTAACTCCAAACAAAAGAAATATCAAATTTGGCATGAAACGTCATATCTTTAATGACGCTCAATAGGGTTCCAAGTTCTAGCAGACTGGAGAATATACCAAACTAAACATGACTCTACCCTGGTCTGCGAGTGGCAGTTTTAAATTGAAAAAAATGGTATAATGACATATATCATAGCTGATGTCATATATCGAGTAAATACAGCAAACTCAATGGTTGTGCAACCACTAATTTTGCTATGTGAAGTTATACGTGTAGCTAAATGAGCTTGACTGTGCAGATGATCATTGGAGAACCTCTCCCGCCTGAATTCTGGTCTAAGCCATGAAGTCCGTGGTTCACGTATGGCTTTTTTTCGATTA
Source organism: Liolophura sinensis (assembly GCF_032854445.1). Classification (NCBI taxonomy): domain Eukaryota; kingdom Metazoa; phylum Mollusca; class Polyplacophora; order Chitonida; family Chitonidae; genus Liolophura; species Liolophura sinensis. The sequence goes on along the minus strand of NC_088300.1, from coordinate 13,409,022 downwards.
TATATCTACAGACAATTACCGGCCCCGATGGCTCAGTTGGTAGAGCGTCCGCTTCGGGGAAGGTAGGTTCAGGGCCAATACTGGGTCGGGTCACACCTTGGACCTTAAAAGTGAAAGTTCTAATTTCCTCGCTTGGCGTTCAGCATTAAGGGGATAGTACAACGGCTGCTTGACCAGTATCAGTATAATGGCTCGAGTGGGTCGGCTTACTTGCCTTTGGCAAGTAAGCCCTTCAGTGAAGCAGCACTAGATGAAAGGTGAAAAGAAGATCACTTGCACTCTAAGGACTCCTTCGTCTTACGACTGAAAAATTGTTATGAATGAGGTTAAAACCTAAGCACTCACTTACTCTATAGATAATTGGTGAGTGAGGGAGTGAGTGCTTGGAGTTTAACGTCGTACTTAACAATTATTCAGTCATGTGATGACGAAGCAATCCTTTGAGTGCATGTGATGTGCCTCCTTGTTGCAGGGCGAATTTCCACCGCCCTTTCATCTAGTGCTGCTAGACACTGAGACACCTTACCGAAGGCAAGTAAGCGGCCCGCCAGACCCATTATACTGATACGGGTCAACCAGTCGTTGCACTATCCCCTTCATGCTGAACGCCAAGTGAAGAAGATACAACTTCTTGCTTGGTCTTAGGTGTAACTGTGACCCTGGATCTATCGCTCCCGAAGCGGACGCTCTACCAACTATGATATCGGGGCCAGCGTACACAATTGGTATTACTCACAAGACACAGGATGCCATTACGTGAGAAAAGATACCCCGAACTTCATTAAAGTCCGACTTTAAAGAAAATGTGTGATCAACCAGTGGTAATTCTCTTTGCCTTCAAAGAGATGGTGGGTGCAGATTATTGCCCTGTAGGAATAAGTGAGCCAGTGATAAAACTCGTTGTCCCGTAAAATCAGCGTTCAGTTGTTGAAACTCCCACTGGTTCCATTTGTCGCCCTTTATATAGGATACTCGCATACAGCCCGCCATATAGTGCCGATATCTCCATCATGCTGAGTACGACGTTAAACCCCAAGCACTAAATCACTCACTCCATCATGCTGTTAGGACACAAGTACTCTTGTTATTAACGCGTGCTAGACGGTGACGGATATTAGGATTAACAAGCATGGAGAAAAACAAGATGCTTTAAGCCAATGGCGGCTTCTGTAATGTAAGAAAATGTGAAATAAAGAGACAGGACAGGTTAGCGGTTGTTATGTACGGATCCACTACGTCGCCTGAGGTGTATGCTGGCATTTCGTTGTGACAGGCAGACACCGGCTGTTGATAACACAGCCTTTCGAGATACGTCCCTATCTCAAACACATATCCGCTGGCAGTTTCCGTAAAGGTAGGAACGGTTCAATTAACCGGGTGTCCTTATGTTTCCAACATGTTACCGGGATGTCCACGGGCTGAAGAGGGAATCTCCTGGTATAGCTGTACTATCACTAAATTATATACTTCAGACCTACTGCTCTCTGATATGCGTATTTGGGGGTGATCACCACGTGATATTAAATTGACACCCTTCCCCAACGGCGATAATGCTGTAATACTGGAAGAAAAACAGTTTTAATCATTGTAGTCCCGGTTGTTTCGAAATGATCCAAAAAACAAATGAGTTAATATGACAAGGTTTCTGCTGTCCTTGAAAACTAAAAATATGCTGCTATTTGTTTGCTGATATGTGATAATATGAATCTCTAACCTACTGAGTATGTAAGGAAACACACGAAGACCAAAATTATACCTAGGCCATTTTTGCATCCATTTCGTTGTAGCTGTCTTTTTCTTTCTCAAGCCAATATATTTACCAAAGAGTACAGGACACAGTTTGAACGAAAAAAACTTCTGAAACATACAGATAGCTCTCTTACACGATTCAGTTTCGGGGGCTATTCATAAATTTCTATGACAACGTCATTAGCATTGTTGCTCTGGGCAAGATTCTCGTTTTTAGTCATTTCTTCAACACGTGTTATTAGTGCTTATAAAGGTGATTTCTTTCTCACGTAGATTATTAAAGAATCTGTTGGATTCAGGTTGTATCCCATAATTGCATGCCATTATTTCCAGAATGCTCTTAATGTTAAAAGCCCGCGGGCAAGTTTATTTTAGACAAGAATTTACACATTGCGACTTGCATTCAAGTGATACCTCCATTTATATTATAAAATTTATTTATTTAAATGGCGATTTACGCCGTCCTCAATAATATTTCACTTATACAACGGCGGCCAGCATAATGGTGGGAGGAACCGGCCGGAGCCCCGGGGAAACCCACGCCCATCGGCAGGTTGCTGGTACCATTTTTTTATAGAGCACATGGCATAACCGATTCCTTTAGGCACTAATTAGAGACTGACCATTAAACATTATATCCAGTCTCTTACGCGTAATTACTATATATCTTAATGATCTGATTTTTGGCGTACTTGTTTTATTACGACTCATCTTACACGTAAATCTAACCAGTTCTAATTACGCGGAGAACCGCGTTAATGTGACGACTGATTTTTCTACTTGCGGTGGTGAAATATACTTAAGTTTCCCCTGAAGAATTCGTTTGATGTATCTCCTGTCTCTTGTAATTTGTAAAGTGCTCAAAGATTTTCACCAGAAATCGAACCGAAAGTTTCTTCAATTGTCAGGCTCACTGGGTGAACTGTATTTATATGTTTATTTATTTGTTTGACTGCATACTCCGTACTCAAGAATATTTCACTAATACGACGGTTGCTTGCAGACCTTCCTACTGGTGAGCTATGTATTCGCGGAAAAAAAAAACACGTTACATGTGGATATTTTGTATGTGTATATGTATATGCATGTATGTATACTTGGGGTTTAACGTGGTACTTAACGACGAGAAGTCATAGTGTACATATAATGTGCCTTCTTGTGGCACCGCGCCAGAGTACTGCCATCACTGAAGTTTCATGCCGAAGACACCAGAGATGACACGCCACCCAGTCACATTATTCATGACACTGGGTGAACCAGTCATGTTTTCTTGCTCTAACTTCTCAGTGCTGAGTGCCAAACGAGGTAGCGAATACCGTTTTTAAATCTTTTGGTATTACCCAACCCGAGTATAATCACGGATCTCCCGAATTTGATGGCATTAGGCCACCAGTCATTTTCTATGTGCAATGACGCGTTAATCATAAAAAGTAACGAACTCAATGATGGATCTTGCACGGAGAATGTAAAGTTGGGTGGTTATTTTTTTACAGCAGTTCTTTAAGAAAATGAGGTGTTGTTTTGGCTTAGGGCTAAACTGCACCGAAAACGACAAAGATATCATCTACCACGGTAGTCGACAATCACACATCTCCTGGCAAGGTATTACAGATGACTGTTTAGAATGTGTCTCCACTCTGAAATGTGGCATCGGTAAATCCTTACCCCACCAGCAAAATAATGCGTAGAGACGATGTTACGGAGGACATATTTAAGACTATGCTCAAGTAGTATTAATTTGATTTTATTGCCCTTGATTCGAAATGCAAACAGAAGAAACACTGCTCATCAGTGAGTAGAAATAAGAGAGGTAATAACAAAGCTACTAGCTTTGATAAGCACATTTTATCGTGCAGAAGCTGTTGACTCCACACCCTGTCGCATAGGCGTTCAGATGCTGAATGAGCAACTGGCTCCAGTTGTCATCATCCTCATGCTACTAATCCAGCTAACCATATAGTGTTGATATCTAACCATTCTGAGGTCACAGCCATGCTCGTTATTTTCAGCAAGATGATGAGGATATCTTATCCGCCATCCGGATAGACGGTTGGAAATTAATGAATACAGGTAAAAACAAAATCCTTTAATCCAGTGGTGGCTTTTGTAATGTTAGAAAATGTGAAATAAAGAGACACGACATGCTGGCGGTTGTTATGTGCGGATCCAGCACGTGGCCTGAGGTGTACGCTGGCATTTTGGTGTGATGTGCAGACACCGCCTTTTGATAACACACCCTGTCCTACGCCCCTGTCTCCTCACACACATATCCGCTGGCAGTTTCCGTAAATGAAGGGAAGGCTCTATTAACTGGCTGTTTTTATTTTTTCCACCATGGCACCAGGAATCTGCTGGGATAGTTGTAGATGACATCACTGGACTATATGCTATAGACCAAGCGTTCGCTAATGATCGAATTGTAATGTTAACCATTACATGTATGCGTTAGCAACATATGCCGTTATATAACGTAATAGTGCTACACAGCTATGCTGTCCATAGACTATGTGTTTTGTGCATATTTGCCTATATACATCTGAAACATATTGGTTTGTTATAGCCTCTTTAACATTGAGGAAAACACACAATCGCTTTAATTACACTTGTATATTTATAAATATTGCATAAATTTTGTTGTTTTGCTTCGCTGTATTCACATATTTGATTGGTGTATTTGATTTTTTTTTACGCCGTTCTCTTAATGTAAGAAATCTGAGACATGAATGTTATTGACAAATGACAAGATTCCATGTTTTCGGGGGTCATTAATCAGTATCTATGACAACGTCATGGGCATTTGTGTCTTCGGCAAAGGTACGGGTTCTTATAAACACTCTCTTAAGGCGTTTTGTTATTAAAAAATGTGTTTCTGGTCGTGATTTGTTTTTCACGTCATTTTTAATGAATTTATGGGATACAGGTTATTTTCCATGATTGCTTGCCAAGAAGTCAAGAAGTGCAAGTGTATAAGCATATTTGGAAATTCTTTTTAATTCATAATTTGACATGGCATTACATACATTTACCATACCTTATACCCAGAAGAGAGTGTCATTCACAAAAAAGGTGGCCAGAAACATACAGACAATCATCTTGTAAATCATCTGTAAATCTTCTATATGCATATTTCTGTAGAGACGAGCAATAGCAGGACACAGAACATATTATGTGAGTTTTCGTCATCCCAGTGTCACAGCATGAATTAACACAGTCGATAGTTTTGCGGAAAATCTGTACATGTGTTGGATGAATAATCTTCGACAACAACCATTACCAGGCTTGGGCGAGAACGTGCCCTCATTTTGGCGCCATGTATTAACTGACTATTAAGCATTACAACAACGTCTGTAATATTGTTTTCACTGATGATAGCATTTACCAGAAACATACTTTTGTGCGCCTTACATTGAACGCACACATTCTTGTTTGGGTGGAAAATGTAGTGGATTATGTCCCCTTTCAGCTCATACACACCATTATTGCTTGTGTCACCTGAGCAAAATTACAGTTGGGACAAAGCATGACCATCCATTTCTCAGTGAAAAAGTCATGTACGCAGACATGATTATAATTTAACCTTGTAACTCTTATAAAAGCTCGGTTAAGGCATGCCAGTGCTCCAGAGTGTTTCCAACAATACTGCTGTGATCATGAGACGTCAACTGAGTGCTGCAGTCTGCAACCGTATCTTTGGTATGAGCCTGGCTGGAGCAAAACAGAAGGACATTGCAGCAGCTCTTGGTGTCACTCAGGGAGCCGTCTCCAAAATCTTTAAGCGACACCGATAGACGGGTGTCCCGACGCCTAGACCGAGGTCTGGTCGGCCACGAAAGACCACCGAGAGAGAGGACCGGTATCTGGTGAGACTTTGCCGCAATGGCCGTACGAAGAGTTCCAACCAGATACGCGCTGACTGGATGAGATTTACCAATACTCCTGTGTCAAGCCGCTTAGTGCGATCCAGACTGTTGACTGCTGGGTATTTGGTAAGGAGGCCTAAGAGGAAGGCTTTGCTACAGCGTCGACACCGCCAGGCACGCTTATCCTGGGCGCGGGAACACCTGAACTGGCAGGTGGGACACTGGCGACACGTGATATTCAGTGATGAGTCTCGTTTTGTCGTCTACCGGGAAGATGGCCGTGTGATGGTGCGTCGTCAGGCTCACGAGGCTCTGAACGAAGATTGCATCATGCCCAGAGTCCAAGGCGGGGGCGGTGGGGTCACCGTCTGGGGTGCTTTTCATAGCACTGGTAAATGCGACCTGCACGTCTTGGATGGACACATGAACCAGCACCAATATAAACGGATTCTGGAAACGATAATGCTCCCATTTGCTCGGCAACAATTCAGGGCAAACTTTGTGTATTAGGACGACAACGCCACGCCGCACCGGACCGAACTGATATGGAATTTTCTGGAACAGGAGGGTGTTGAGCACATGCAGTGGCCAGCCATTTCACCGGATATGAACCCAATTGAGAACTTGTGGGCGGAAGTTTCCCGTGGGTTGAATAACCTGGATGAAGCCCCAACGAACGTGGCTGAACTAACTCGTGCTGTGCTCACTTGCTGGAGAGATATACCAGAAGAAACTTTGACTTCCTTAGTTGCCAGTATGCCAAGACGTGTGCGCGCATTGTACAATGCGAGGGGTGGGCACACCAAGTACTAAATCAATTTTCTGTATTGTTAGTGTTTTGCATATTTAACTTACCAAGTATTGTAGACATATCTCCAATCAAATAAAAGTTACAGCTCGTAATAAAATACATGGGTTTCACTGAATTTCTGCACTTGTTTGGGGCGCTTTCAGAATATCGTGAAAAACTCGTCTCCTATAACATTTAGAAATGTTTTGGTTTGAGGAAACTATTGATAATGCATCATAGAGACTAGTCCAAGTGAAACCAATCGACAGATTATTGACCTGAACGCAACGAACCACGCTCTTCGTGGAGATGGTGTGAAATTCACCAATATTCCAAACTTTTTTCCAGGACTGTATATGTTTATCAATATAGCCCGCTATGTTATTCAACAGGATATGTTGAAAACCTGTTTAATATGACACTCGAGGTCAGGGGTTTTCTGCAAGCGCTGATCAATTATTCTCAAGTTTCCCGTAAAGTATTCATTTGATATGTATGGTGTCTCTTGTAATTTGTAAAGTGCTCTAAGTTTAGAAATTCTAAAAAATAAATCGAGGTATTTTTATGGACAGTGTGTAATGGTCTTTCATTTGACATATACTTTACGCGGTACTGAAGAATGTTTCACTTATACGACGGCGGCTAGTATTATGGTTGGAGGAAAACGGGCAGGGCCCGGGGGGTAATCCACGATCCTCCGCAGCCTTATGATAAACCTTTCGACAGCATGAACTGGAAATGAATTCACAGCAATTGCATTGGTGAGAGACACCTGGGTTAGCACTGAAAGGTTGCAACAAGGAAACACGACTGATTGGCCGGTGTGAGTGTAATTTCACTTGGTGGAGTGTCATATCTGTTTTCTTTGGCATGATACTTTAGTGGACTCGACTTGCCGTAAGAAGGCCCAGTATATATAAACACACCTAATGACTCCTCGACAATTGCCTGTATGTAATATTGTATATTAAGAGTGTAGTCATTTTAGTGAGCCACAGTTTTAGCATCGTTTGTTTTGATTCAGTGAGTATTTCTTTTAAAGCATACATTTAAATAATTTTTTCTGAATACTTTAGACATTTGAAGAATTAGCCATTGTAAGAGTAAATGTTGTCAGTCATCGAGCATTATTGATTTATTTATTTATTTGATTGGTGTTTTACGCCGTACTCAAGAATTGTTCATTTATACGACAGCGGTCATTATTATGGTGGGAGGAACCCTGGCAGAGCCATCCGCAGGTTGCTGACGGACCTTCCCACGTACGGTCTTAGAGGAAGCTAGCTGGACTTGAACTCACAGTGACCGCATTGGTGAGAATCTCATGGGTCATTGCGCTAACTATATACATTCTGGCGCATTAAATTTGAAGAAATAGTCCCTCGTTTACCCAGTTGTAAGTCCAGTATTTCACGTCTGTTTGGAATTAAATTATTTAATAAGAACCAATTTCCATCTCTGTCTCACGGCAAGAAATTACGGGTAGGATGTGCCTGAAGCGCAATAGGGATAAGGTTATTAAACCCTACATTTATTTACTAATTTATTAGACTGGTGTGGAAAAAAGTTTTATTTCACTTATCCTACGATGGCCAGCTTTAATGGATGACAGAGACACTATTTCATTATACCGGCGAAAGCCAAGCGCGTGACCTTTAACGAAGATAAAACTGTACACGTGACCTAAGGAATGTCCACCCCACCCCCCTCCAAATTGCTTTATGGTGTTATTATTCATAATTTGAAATACTACTGGCTTGTAAAGGGCTCCTGTTGTTATTTAGAATGCAGTAATTTGATTTTTACACAAGTCTTCTTTTAAGAATCGAAGACATTTTCATAAATGAAAACATGTGCATGTGTCCCGTTTGAGTATGTGTCTTTCCGTCTTAGGGTTTTACAAAAACAGAAATCTTGGAAACTTTAAATTTGGTTGATGTGAGTGTGGAGCAGTGAGTAGAAAGTAAGTGAGCTAGTAATACAGTTGCTTTTTTGATGAGCATGTTTGATTGACTATTCTTCGTTTATTAGAAGCTATGGACTCGAAGAACATTGCCGTTTATCGGTTCAGTGCCCATGTACAATCGGATTCGAGATTATAAATGCTCTCACTGGTTACACTTATGCTACTAATCCAGATAGCCGTAAAATGTTGATATCTCCACCATTCTGAGGGACACAGCCTTTCTCTGTATTTTAAGCAGGCGAGACGATGATGAGGATATCTCATCCACCATCAGGGCGGTCGGTTGGAAATTAGCGAACACGGATAAAAGCAAGATCCTGTAGCCATTGGCGGCTTCCATAATGTTAGAAAATGTGAAATAAAGTGACTGGACAGGTTGGCGGTTGTTATGTGCCGATCCAGCACTTCGCCCGAGTTGTACGCTGGCATTTCATTGTGAGAGGCAGGTACCGGCTGTTGACAACACATCCTTTCCTATGTCAGTATCTCCTCACAGTTTGTCTGTATAGGGCTACGTTGGATTGTCCAGCTATATGCGATAATATAGGTGCATTGCCTACCTAACATTTGAGGAAACCCACAAATCCAATATATATATAATGTATGTATCCAATTTTTGCATCCACTTCCTTGCAGATGTCTTTTCATTTCTGCGTATGCCATTTCAAAAGTCAATATATTTCTCCAACTGAAGAATACAGTATACAGGTTTAACGTGGAAAAATGTGATTTTGATGGTGTAAGAAGTCTGCTTGTGAGAGGTCCGAAGTATTGAGAGCCAAGAAAGATCAAGATGAGAGCTAACCAGAAAATAGCCCTTTCATCGCTTGAAAACTTTTTAAATAATGGTCTATGCGGGAGAACGTAGAACCGTCGGCCCTTGACACTTGTCTTGAGTTAGTTAAAAGAAAGGTTTTTATGCAATCCACCATGTCAGTACTGAAGGATCCTACCGTGTGAAGGTAACTTGATAACCTTCAGAGAATATACGTTCTTTTTCCTACGGACAAAGCTTCTAATAATGCTATATTTGTCTGCAAGAATCATTACTATCATGTTCTTGTGGAGGGGCTTAATATCACCACAGCAACTGCAGCAACATCAACATATTCCATAACGACCTATACCCTGGAGGAACTATTTAAACATCACCAGTCCTTTCTCAGACAGAGGAGTATATCCGTGCATTCGCGTCACACCGACATACTAAAACCAGAAATGATGCCACAAGAAGTGTGGTGCCTTGGGAATAAGTACTGCCGTGCAGTTGGGGAAAAATCAGGCGTCAACTGTATGTGGATACTTTTATGATCGCTGTGTTTAGAAAGTGTCTCTTCCCTGAAAGGTGGTTCAGTAAATCTTTAGCACATGAACATGGTTAATTAATTACATGTAGCTTCATAGTTAATGGCAACATATTTCGGCAACAGCGTAGGTGATGTTACAGAGGAATCGTCTAAAAACAACTGATTTTCACAGGATTTTATTGCTTGCCTTAAATACAAACACAGTAAACTAGTGCACATTTCATCGAGTGTTTATCTTTACTTAGGAACTCCAACTGCTCTGTAGAATCGTCCACTCTCGTTCCCCCAGTGCCGTTAGATACTGAAGAAATTCAATTCAGTCTTGTGTATTATAATCCCAGACACCTTAAGATTTAAAGAAACAAAATTAGTCAGAATATTACGCAATCTTTGCATCAATTTTGTTCCTTTGTTTCGTCGTACAAGATTCTCAGTCAGTATGTTTCTAAAGCAGCAGAGCTTTAATGTAAAAGCTCTAAGACATTAGATAGTGGATTGCTACTGGCAGATGACAAGATTCTATTTTTTCGGAGCTCGTTAATCAGTATCTGTGACAACGTCATGAGCATTACAGCCTTGGGCAAGGTACGCATTTTTATAGACACTCTCTTAACGAGCGTTGTTATTCAAAATATTGTATTTCTGGAGGGGATTTCTTTTTCACGTCGATTATTAGAGAATCTGTTCGATACAGGCTATTTCACACGATTACCTGGCTATATCTCCAGCACACTCGGAATCTGAAAGCCCACGGGCAAAATTATTATAGGCAAGATTTTACCGTCTGACATTTGTAGATGAGTGGAAGATCTATCAACCACCCAAAATATGCCGAAAATGCATGTCTGGCATTGGCGGCCATTTTGTGTTGAAGACATATTGGGAACGAAAGTTTTCATAGAATATGGGCTTGTCATATACCTTAAATAGGTTTTCGTCTTCCTAGCGAAAGACGGCGTCCGCTCCAGTCACTGGTAAGCCACTTGCAAAGCAATATTCCAACATATTCAATGTTCACAATCTTCTCACAGCAATGCTGGAATTGTGTAAATCATCAAAAGTTAGTTCGCCTGAACAATCATTGGTTGTTTCCCCGGCCAAACGCCTGCCAACTTAGTCACGGAACATAGAGGGTCTCATGACCTCTCTACCTCGTCGCGTCTTAACTACTTCTTTCGAATAGTCAAGAGGTTATGGGAATATCGATTGTAGATTTTCTTCTTCTGTTGTACCATCAGACTCATCGCCATAAACATTCAAAGTTCCCACGTCAATTGACATCTTCCGAGGATGACAGGCCTTGAGACTATCATGATGCACCTCCCGGTGTCCTCCTGGATTCGATGAGATACCTCAGGGGTGATGTTTTTCACTCCACAACGGTGGATTCAGGCTTCTTCTTCATCGTCGTATGAGGTACACCAAGCTAGCTTCACTGTAAGTTCTATGATTTGACCAGCATCACAAAGTTTCGGCTGCTTTAGCAGACTTTTCTGGGTAGCAGTTGCTCCACCCACAAAATAGGCCCCATCACCTCATTAGGTGAGAGGCCGAACACAAGATGAGTAGGAAAATTGATTTCTCGTCCAAGCATCATCGTATCTGGCAACAAACCCGTAGTTTCATGTGATGTTGCCCTATACGCCATCAACAACAAGGGAATGTGTGTGTCCTACACGTGTCATCCGGGTGGTTATTAACACTGACGTGCAACATCTGAGCGAGCGTCCACCTGAGCCTCTCGATCATCCTGTTGGACTGGGGGAGGGATGGAGGGGGGTGGTAAGCGCTAGTCCTCGTTTCCCGTATCCAAAGGATGCGACAGGGCACTTTCGAACTATTGTCTGGGCTGCAGTCCGAGCTTCCTCATTGCCTCTACCCACCGGGTAAAATAGTCTCCAATTACAAGTATGTAGACATTTCCAGAACTGGTTGTTGGAAATGGACCCATCAGGTCCACAGCAGCACGTTCCCCAGCGCATCCCGTGATTGTTCCTCGATATTTCCCTTTAGGCCTCTTGCCTGCCGCTTTACACCGGTTACAGATAATTCAACTGCGACACCAATGGCAAACATCTGTTTGTAATCCCGACCATGTGTAAACTTGCCGGATTTTAGACAAAGTTTTCGACAAACCCAGGTGACCACCGCTTAACCTCATCATGAAACTGTCACAGTATTCCGCGCCTCTAACATCGGGTCACTATTCACAATTTATGAATTGTTTTACCCGCAGCATTCACCCAACGTCACACAAGTATGCAATTCTGTAATTCCAGAAGCTTGTCAAGGTCATTGGCCTGCGCTTCAGAAAACTGCTTATCACCGGGCTGTACACCAGCAGCTTTGGGGCTGGAAATTCCAACGCCTTCGTCTAGTTTTCCACACTGCCGACACGGTCTCCTGTTAAGAGCATTTTCGCATTTCCATTTTTCTTGCCAGGTCGATGTTCGATGGTAAAATCATAAACTGATAAGGCTTGTATCCACCGGGCGAGATGGCCTTCTGGTTTTTTAAATCCCACGACCCAGCGAAGCGACCCGTGGTCTACAAAACATGACGAAAGTACTTGACGAAGAACACGGCTGCCAATAGCTCTCTTCTGGTGACACAGTGTGAACGCTCTGTCTTTGTTAGGACTATGCTGGCGTACGCTATTACTTTTCTCCATCTTTTGTCTTTTGAGAGAGAATTAACAGCCTCTATTCCAATCTTGCTGGCATCAGTGTCAAGAATGAACGGCTTGAAATAGTCTGGCACAGGTAATATCAGGGCCGATGTTAATTTCTCTGTTTGTGTCATAAAAGCTTGATCGGTCAGGTCATCTCAGACAAAGCTCTTCGTTTGCTCTCTTAGGCGATGCAAGGGTGCGGCTATCAACACAAAGTCACACACAACCCTGCGGTAATAACTGCATATAAGCGTCATGTCCGACATTCGTATACCATTCGTAGTCAGTAAAGGGCTTCCCAAGTCGACAAACGCAAGATTCATTTCCAAAACAGCGTTTAACACTAGCTCCAAAAGAAAAAGGTATGTAAGAAATTATGCAAATAGAAAATAAAGCCGGAAACACACAAGAGAGAAGCGGTCATCAGTTTTCAATGATGCCGGGCAGACAGTGGATATTCCAGGCATGAATTCCAAATTCAAACTCGTAATCCATGAATGTGTTCCAGGTCAAATAACAATTAAAGAAGGTATCTCAGTCGCGCTTTGATTGCAACTGTTCATAAAGGCATCATGAAGATGTAATGAGCATGGCTGACTTTACGGCCCTTAGCCCGAGGTTAAGCGGTATTAGATACAGCTCGAGAAGGACGAGCCTTACAGACCTTAATCGAACAGATTGTGATTCAAAAGTAACGGACGATTACGTCTTTCCCGTTAATATTTAAGGATCTCATGCTACGAGAGGCGCCATCTATGATGTTACACATGACATGCTGGTCTGTATAAAAGCTCTCTACAAGACAAACGGTTACACTCGGCAACCAGCGTCATCTATGTTGTTAAATACCATGTGCGCGATAGATATGCACATAGGGATATCAGCGCCGTCTATGTGGTAGATCACAATGCAGGTCGCCAGAGATTCTGAACGCTCTGTCCATACCTGCCAACGAGAGTGTTATACTCATTGTAAAATTTGCGAAACTTAGAATGAAGGCGCCTGATGGAGTATCCTTGACAAACTAGTTTTTGAACTAACAACTTGTGACGCAGATTAAGTCATCACCATTTACGCAAGATCTGACAAATGCTACATGGCGATATATGCATACGCCGTATGCAGGATCATTTGGTATGTTGCTATCCAAATAAGGATAATTTACAATATCAAAGTTGAAATTATCCCTTTTGTCGTAGAGGCGGCGTGAAAGGAGACCTTGTTCGTCTTTGTACAAATATAGAAGATGTACCATCAGGACTATCTGTTGTCTCCTTTAAATCCAATGAAGGCCGATAGATTTCCTTCACCGCTATAGAAATATGGGGGTTATTTAACGCCTGTAGATCATCAATACACCGCTTGGTAAATTAAAAGGGTCGAGCTTTAAAGATATTACTTTTAAGTACTTTCTGCATATAGTCGTATTCATATGAAAACAAGTATAGGTCTACCAAAAAGGCGCATAATTGGTACCCATTGGAATAACTATGCACTGTTGGAGGACTTCGTTAATTTGACATTTGATGCCAGCATTTTTCCTGTAAGCACTGATCAAATATCCACAAGTTCCCTCTGAAGTATTCATTTGATATGTATGCTCTCTCTTATAATTTGGAAACGGCTCTGAATTTGTCACATAGCAGAGATGGGAAAATTCGCTAATTACTTTGACCTATGGGTGGTTTATACACTGAAAAAAAAGACAAAAGCATGCCAAAAGTGAATATATATGATAAATTAATCAGCGTATTAATGTGTCATTACAGTGGTCAGTTTACCAGTAATGGTGTTGAGAGACGTAAAAGTCGAACGACACAACCGGATTTATGGATCAAACTACTGTTTGGATTTGTTGTCGAAAGGGGCAATTTTTAGAGCATTGCAGGGATAATGTCATGTTGGGTGTTATTTTTACAGCAGTTCTTGGTGAAAATGAGTTTTTGTTTTCCCCTAGGGCTTAAGCCGAACGAACAAAACGAAAGAGCGCGTCTATGACGGCAAGGGAAATTAAACGCCTTCTGACAGGGTATTACAAATCACGTCTATGTTTAGAATATCTCCACTGTGTGTTACCAGTAAATTCTTAAGACACCAACAAGATTGGTAATTAACGGTTAAATATTCTGATAACAGTGTAGGCGATATTACAGAGGAAACGTTTGACACACAAGCATACTCAGGCAATTTTCTTGAGATGTTAACATGGCGCTTAGTCTGTAGTAACAAGCGTACTACAATTTCGTTGTAGACATCATTCTTGAAACACTATAGATATTGTTTGAGACTATAAGATAATCTGAACGTGGTTAATTTCTGGGTCTTCCACTAACACTCACCTTTTTACTGTTGACCATGCGGAAGACATGTTCACGTAAACAGGAAACGTTTATGTGGAAACAGTTTACGCTATACATAAGCTGTTTTTAGCGCATGTAGCATTGTACATTCTGAGTGTGGTAACTTGAGGAACCATAGTTTAAGCACAGTATGCTCTGATGAAAGTTCAGCCTGTTTTTGTTTTCTTTTAAGGAATATGAATTATTCATATTGATTACTTTTAACATTTGAAGCAAATAATTAAGATTTATAATGGCTATATTGAACGCATAGTGTGTCATTAAATATTGAGTACTTTGGCTATGTACCGGTCCGCTGCGTTAGAGTGCTGTATTTTGATTTGAGGTCAGAGTCGTATTATGTTCACGTTTTTTTCTTGGATACTGCGTATATAATGTTGAATATAGATATGACAGCCTACTCGCCTAAGAGTTTTCGGGGTCGTGACGATGTATTCCGATATAGAAATGCCCACACCCTAATCGTCAGTCCTGCTGTAAATCCTTAATGAAACACCACTGGCGCTGCTTCTCTGTAGTCTCGATCTTTGTGTTTTGTGTGGTGGAAACCACGGGCAAGATGAAAGTCATGCGGATTTCTCAGTAATCGTTTTGATAAGAACGAGAATCCAGCCAAACGGCCGGCTTCATGAACCAAACACCACCGTTGGGTTTTTGTGCTCAAAAGGTGCAATTTTTAGAGCATTACACGGAAAATGCCAAGTAGGGCTCTTACTTTTTACAGCAGTTCTCAAAAACAATGAGCTGCTGTTTTCCCTTGGGGCTAAAGTTGAACGATATCGACTGAGAGACGGTAATCGGAAATTAAAGGCCTTCTGACAAGGTATTACAAATGACCACTTTGTTTAGAATCTATCTTAACGCTGCAGGAAAGGTGGTTCTGTTAATCCATAACACACGAGCGTGGGTTTAATTACAGGTAGTGCTTCATAGTTAATAGCAAAATATTTCGAAAACAACGTAGGTGGTGTTACAGAGAAAACGTCTGAAAACAGCTACACTTATAATTTTTCTAATTTTTATAGAATTTTACTACTTGTCTTAAATACAAACATAAAAACGGCTGCTGTCTTTGATGAGCACATTTAATTGAGTGTATATCTTTCTTTAGAAACTCCACGAACTTTGCGATTTAATATTTACTGCTCTGTAGAATCGCTGTTCGGATTATGAATGCTGTTATTGGCTCTAATTGTCACCATTCTCATGCTGATTATCCAGTTAGCCATATACTGTTGATATCTCCACCATTCTTAGGACACAGCCACTCTCGTTGTTTTGAGCATGTGCGGCGGTGATGAGAATATCTCATCCACTATCAGGACGAACAATTTGAAATTAGCGAAGACTTAGAAAAACGAAGCTCGTTTAAGCCTGGCGCACACGAGAGAAACTTGCTGAGCTATCGACCACGAGAGGCAGGCAGCTGAGCTCTTACCCTGGTGAACCGGCCCGGATAGCACAGTTGGTAGAGCGTCCGCTTCGGGACCGGTAGATCCAGGATCAATCCTTGATCGAGTCACAATTAAGACTTTAAAAGAGGAAGTTGTAACTTCCTAGCTTGGCGTTCAGCATGAAGGGGATAGTGCAACTACTGGTTGACCCGTATCAGTATAATGGCTCGGGCGGGGCGGCTTACTTGCCTTCGGTAAGTCGTCTCAGTGAAGCAGCACTAAATAAAAGAGCGGTGGAAATCCGTCCTGCTACAAGGAGGCACGTTACACGTACATGCACCCTAAAGATTCCTTCGTCGTCATATGACTGAAAAATTGTTGAGTGCGACGTTAAACCCCAAGCACTCACTCACTTACCCTCGCGTTCGGCGAAGGTTTTAGTGAGATTTTCGGCACGAGAGGCAGTAAGGAAAGTATCTATCGTGTTTGATATTTTGTGCCTTGGGAGGTCAAATTCTCACCGTGAGCGACCACTCTGAGCCGACGGGTGAGCTGGAAAACTCAGCCGGCCAATCAAAATAGCTTATTGTAGCACGTAACTGTTAGCAGCATGGCCGCCATCGAAGACTTCATGAATGAAGCCCCTTTGAATGATAAATTCGTTGAGCTGTGGCAGGACTACCCTTGTTTGTATGCCGTGAACACGGCAGAATTTAAAAACAGAGATCTAGTCCAGTTTGTTTGAAAAATGCATTTCAACGGTACAGACGGCGACGTGATAACAGCAGAAGTAAAAGCAACTCTTCTTCCTGCGTTTCGTCGTCCGCCATTTTGAGCTCTCACCTGGGATAGTTGAAGGTCACGTGGTATATTAGAGCAAAAATATGCTGAGACGAATGCGCCCGTGTGCGGGGAAGCAAGTGGAGAGTAAGTTGCTGCGCTGACCACCTCTCGTGATCGATATCTCAGCAAGTTCCCATCCTGTGTGCCAGGCTTTAGCGCTTGTGCAATGCAGGGCAATTCATTCTCTAATGTACGAATTTCAGTGTTGGCCATTATGTGTCAGTAATACGATATACCAGTACGCTCCCAATGCCGTTAGATACTGGTAAAACACAATTCAATCTCGTGCATTGTAATCCAAATCGTTTTGAAATAATTAAAGACAAAGATAATTTAATATGACGCTTCTGCTGTTTTCGCAAACTGAAGTATGTAGTACAAATTCCTCTTTCACAGTTTGTGCTTGTGTGTGCGGACACGTCTGGTATATACACGATAAATAAATATGTATTTAACATTAAGACTCCTTAACATTTAAGGAAACAAAATAAGTCAGGATTATACGCAATCTTTGTATCAGTTTTGTTCTTTGGTTTCGTCGTATAAGATTTTCAGTCAATATGTTTCTAAAAGAACAGAGCTTTAACCTAAAAAGTTCTAGGGCATTACAGATTAGCTTGCTACTGGCAGATGACAAGATTCTATTTTTTCGGAGCTCGTTAATCAGTATCTATGACAACCTCATGAGCATTAGAGCCCTGGGCAAGGTACGCGTTTTTATAGACACTCTCTTAACGAGCGTTGTTATTCAAGGCATTGTATTTCTGGAGATGATTTCTTTTCACGGCGATTCTTAGAGAATCTGTTCGATACAGGTTATTTCACACGATTACCTGGCGTTATCTCTAGCACACTCGGAATCTGAAAGCCTGCGGACAAGTTTATTATAGAAAAGACTTTACCGCCTGCCAAATGTAGATGAATGGAAGATCTATCAACCACCAAAAACATGCCGAAAGTGCATGTCTGGCATTAGCGGCCATTTTGTGTTGAAGACACATAATTTGAGATGCAGAGTTCCGGCGGGACTGAAGTTTTCATAGAATATGGGCTTGTCATATACCTTAAACAGCTTTTCGTCTTCCTAGCGTGATATGGTATTAGCACATTAATTATTTCATACAAAAATGCATTTCCTGAACATACTTAGGCAACAACCATTCCCTGGCCCGAGCGAAAACAAATAAATGGCAGAATATTCTCTTTGCAGCAATAATTAGTGGTTGACTATATTAAACATCACAATAACAGCGTTAACAGTTTGACGTTCTATTTTTAACTAGAATGGATGCTGAATATCTGTAAATTCCTCATATATTCTTTTTCTCCATATGGCTCCTGACCTTTGATACATATATTGCTGTAAATGTTAGGGGACTGTTTATTTGTTGTTTGTCTTGCTATGGTTTATCTTATATGCACTTCCTGCTTTCACAAAGACAGAATCCCACCCAGGATTAGAATGTGACGTGAAACGTTGGCAGTCTATGTGGAGGACCTCGTTAATTTGACATGTGATGCCAGCATTTTTCCTGTAAGCGCTGATCAAATATCCTTAAGTTCCCTCTGAAGTGTTCATTTGATATGTATGCTCTCTCTTATAATTTGGCAACGGCTTTAAATTTTTCACCATATCAGGGATCGGAAAATTCGCTAATTACTTGCGCCGTGGGTGGATTACACGCCCGGATTGAAAAGAAAAACGCTGAATGAAATATGTTTGCTACGTTAATCAGCGTATTAATGTGTCATTACAACGATCAGTTTACCAATAATGGTGTTGAGAGACGTAAAAGTCGAACGACACAACCGGATTTATGGACCAAACAGAACTACTGCTTGGATTTTGATGTCGAAAAGGACAATGTTTAGAGCATTGCAGGGATAATGTCATGTTGGGTGTTATTTTTACAGCAGTTCTTGGTGAAAATGAGTTTTTGTTTTCACCTAGGGCTTAAGCCGAACGAACAAAACGAAAGAGCGCGCCTATGGCGGCAACAGGAAATAAAACACCTTCTGGCACAGTATTACAAATGACGTCTATGTTTAGAAAATCTCCACTCTGAAATATATTACCGGTAAATTCTTAACACACGAGCAAGGTTTTTAATCAGCAATTGGTAATTACTGGTTAAATATTTTGTTAACAGTGTAGGCGATATTACAGAGGAAACGTTTGACACATAGACATACGCTATAAAATTTTCCTAAAATGTTAAAATGGCGCTTAGTCTGTAGTAACAAAAGTTTATTCGTTCTACATATTCTTAACACAGTATAGACATTTTTTGAGGTTGTAAGATAAGCTGAATATGCTTAATTTCTGGGTCTTCCACCAACACTAAACCCTCTTACTGCTGATCACTAGGAAGATATTAACGTCTGTAGGAAACGCTTATGTGGAAACCGTTTACGCTATATATAAGCTGTTTTTAGCGCATGTAGGTTTGTACACTCTGAGTGTGGTAAGTTGAGGAACTATAGTTCAAGCACGGTATGCTCTGATGAAGGTTTAGCCTGTTTTTGTTTTCTTTTTCAGAGTATGTTTGAATTATTCATTTTGATTACCTTTAACATTTGATGTAAATGATTAAGATTTATAATGGCTATACTGAATCCATAGTGTGTCATTAAATATTGAGTACTTTAGCTATTTACCTGTCTGTGTTAAGGTGCTTTCTTCATGCAAGGTGCGAGTCGTGTTATGTTCACGATTTGTTTTTTTGTGGATACTGCGTATATACAGTGTTGAAGATAGACATGCAGCCTATTCGTCTCAGAGTTCTAATTTTCTAGGTGTGAAGATCTCATACCGCAATGTACTGTAATGTAGATAAACACAAACAAAACCAGTATACATCAGTCTATGTTTCAGTTATTACATGTATGTCTGCTTTACAGAGCACGTTTTAATCTCTACGCTCGCTTAACATCAGTGCTACCCTAGACAAACTTGACCTTTGGAGCCTGCGCGATGCACGCAGGCTTGGCCTTACACTAATGTCTTCTCGCAGAATTATTTAATAAGCATTTATTAATCAAATGGGCTTCAATATTTCTGTAAAATTTTATACTCTGTTGTCAGTTTCAGTTCATGTAAGATGTTGTGCACTAGGTTTAAGGTTCTAATTACATATTATAAGACTGTGAATAAAAAGGAAGTCCCCAGTGCAGTTTAATAAATTCAAGATTGAGTTTGGAGCGGTTAATAAATGTCGCACAAATCTACAATTCACACGCGGTAAATTCTTGTCTATAATAAACTTACCCGCAGGCTTTCAGAATTCCGAGCGTGCTGGAGATAATGGCGAGCAATCAGGGAAATAAACCTGCATCGAATAGATTCTCTAATAGTCGACGAGAAAAAGACATCCCCTCCAGAAATACAATATCTTGAATAACAACGCGGCTTGAAGGACTGCCGTCTATAAAAACGCGTATCTTTCACGGGGCACTATTGCTCATGAGGTTGTCATAGAAACATGGCCTCCCAAAGAATTGAATTTTGTCATTTTCTGCTTGATAACGATCTCCATGTCTCAGACTTTTTATACGTTAAAACTCTCTTCTGTGGGAAACATATTAACCGGGAGTTTTTGAAATCGACATCTACAAGGACATGTATGCACAAATGCTTTCTCTCTCTCTCTCTCTCTCTCTCTCTCTCTCTCTCTCTCTCTCTCTCTCTCTCTCTCTCTCTCTCTCTCTCTCTCTCTCTCCCTCTCTCTCTTCTCTCTCTCTCTCTCCTCTCTCTCTCTCTCTCTCATTTAGTACATCATAGAACAGTAGGCCTTAAGTATAAAATCGAGTGATGTCTCCTCCAACTATATCAGCAGATTTCTTCCTTCGGACATCCCGGTGCCATGGTGGAAACATAAGGGCACCCAGTTAATAGACCGCCCTTCCCTTTACAGAAACTGCCAGGGGATATGTATGTGAAGAGATAAGGACTTAGAAAAGGCTGTGTTTTCCACAGACGGTGTCTGCCTGTTACAACGAAATACCAGCGTACTCCTCAGGCGACGTGCTGGATCCACACATAACAACCGCTAACATATTCTGTTTCTATTATTTCACTTTTTTTTTCAGAAATCGCCCAATGGCTTGAAGGATCTTCTTTTCCTACGTGTTCTCTAGTTTCAGGCCTGACGGGTGAGATATCTTCATCACTGCGTAAAACAACAAGAATGACTGTATCCACAGATTGCTCTGATGTCAACATTTTCCTAAATAAAATATACAATTTGTCAAATAAAACTCCCAATCTACCCCAGTAAAAAACCATATTACTCCACAATGAATAACGTCACGCACCCTTAAAAGATACAGAATCGATTCTGATTGGCTGGTGTGAGAGATAAACAATTTTAGGTATGGTATAGTCATTCAACTGTGACCAATGCCGCAAAATTTAAGTTAAGAAACGCTATCTTCATTGTGAGGCAAGCAGCGTCGATTCTGTGGTGCTTAAGAACAATTATTCTGGCTCAAGATGTGTATGATTCCACCAAGAATCCTGGACGACACACTTGTCTTCCACCACTATGATGCAAAGGCCTAGATGTCACATATGCCCCACAAGTTCTTACGTATCTTGCCAAAGGTTGGTATTTTACCAACCAACTGTCAAAAGCTGTGAGGGCTTTGCACTTTTAGTTAATTCAGTATAATTTTGATGTTTATGGATATGTTTAACTTCGCAAGACGTCAGTAGATACCAGTAAAATAGTTTAAACCAATATATATATATATATAAGAAAAAAAAAGCTTCACTGAAGTTATGTCATACATTCACATGGATTCTATGTGTCATCAAAATTACAACACCAAATGAACTATTTTGAGCGCGGAGAAAACACCATATATATATATATATATATATATATATATATATATATATATATATATATATATATTTATATATTATATATATATATATATATATATACGCCTTCCACGTCAAGGTTTCCTACAGGCGTAATATGCTTTTCGTGGTTAATGGTAAAAAGGGTTTAGTGTGGGAGGCAGGCCCATAAACTATGCACTTTCAAATTATTTTATAGCCTCGAACAATTTTAGCGCTTGGAAAATTATGTCAGGTCGAATATACTTCTGTGACCACAGGGCTAGTGTCATGATGGATGGAATCCTGTGAAAATTACCAGAGAATACTTGTGTGAGAAATCTTGCCTCTGGAAGACCGCCCACGCTGTTAGCAATTAAATATGAAGCGATAATTAAAACCATGCCAGTGTGTTAAGGATTTACCGGTAACACATTCAGGTTGGAGATACATTCTAAATACATCGGTCATTTGTACAATGCCAGGAGGCGTTCAATTTCAAACAGCAGTCTAGGATGTTCTCTTTGCCGTTCTCATTCAACTTTAGCCCAAAGCGAAAACAACAACTCATTTTCTCAAAGAAGTGTTGTAAAAAAAAATAAGCACCAAACTTGACATTCTCCATATAATGCTCTAAGAAGTGCACTTTTCGGGAACAAAGCGCAACGGTAATGCTCCGAAAGATCAACGTTCCTCAACCGGATTAGTGATAAATCTTTACTTGTCTTCCATCTCTCTTGTAGATTCACCTTACCAAACACTAGTATCGAAAATACAGAGCAACTGTCGATGGTGTTGCACAATTTTATGTCAGTATGGTTTCACCATGACCCAGAAAACAGAAATTGTTTTTGCAGTAGGCTAATTCGCGGTATATCTGCACGTTACAAATTGTGACCACAGTATCTGAGACCAAACCAGCATTATCTTTTGGAGCAAGATTTTTACTGGTGTGATACTTTAGGGTCATCTGGGGAATTTCCGAGTCTGTAAACCAGGTACTGTTAATTAATCTTCTACGGTTTAAATGCTACAAAATAACACAAACCATCTCTTAGCATGCTGATGAACAGGGGGACAAGTTGCTCTGAAGTGCTCCTCTGGAGCATCCTATGTACAAACCAACAGGTGATAAGAGGTCTTGTGGACAGCGTGGACATTTGTAGAGCGCGTGTGGATCGGTCCGCAACAGACAGTCTTCTGCCGAATCAGTGATCCGTTCGCAATGTCATATACACATGGATGGGCACTGTTAGACCTACCCGCCAACACTTGATCGTTGACGACAAGAAGAGTAGTTCCCTGTATTTTTTTCCAAGATTTGGGAGATTTTCAGAACAAGAGTTATAACTTGTCTAACTTTTACACTAGATGTGGATTTGCTTGTAAAGCGTTAATAATACGGTATGTGAGAAATCGGGACAACATACTTTAGGAACGCTCGTCAACGTCCAAGTGATTTGTATTAATTGGTGGAGGATCCGTTTTGAAGGTTTTACGGGACATGCTGTTTTTTATCAGCTTTTGTGAGAATTTATATCTTGTACGCGCATGAAAATTGACTCCTGGTGACAATTTATGGACAAAGAGTTTAAGAGTTTAATGTAAGCCTGTGTTAAAAATTGTCGCTCTTACCTTCTCACTGAGCTGCATCACGTCCTTATCTTCCTCACTTAGCAACATGCCGCGATCACTTTCCTCACGGAGCTGCAGCCCGCCTTTTTTTCCCTCATTGAGCTACATCTCACTCTCATCGCCCTCATTGAGTTACATCCCGCACTTATCTTCCTCACTTAGCTACATCTCGCTCTTATCTTCCTCACTTAGCTACATCCCTCTCTTACCCTACTCACTGATCTACATCCCGCTCTTACCTTACTTACTGAGCTACATGCACATCCCACTCTTATCGCCCTCACTGACCTACATCCCGCTCTTATCTTTCTCACTTAGCTACATCCCTCTCTTACCCTCCTCACTGAGCTACAACCGTTCTCACCTTCCTCACTGAGCTACGTCCCGCATTCTTTATTAGGCATAACGGTCTAAACATAAAATTAAATGAATATTCTTGGGTACTGCGTAAAATACCTATCACGTAAATAAATAAATGAAAATAAATGCACTGTGGTACGCACAGATTCTTCCAAACTGGCTGTCAATGAGAGATGGGCTAGCCCACGCAGGTTTTCTTGCATGGGGCGAGTGTTTCTAAAATCTGTCACCGGAGGAGTATGGCCGACAACACGGACTGTGCATTGAAGCATCTGAGACCTAGGCGCGAAAACTGCGCGAGATGACACAATGCCGGATGTCAGCAGTCCAAAAGGTCAGCAGTTTTTCTCCGAAGAACCCGGTAAGAAGACGGGAAATGTTGACTAGCTTCGGGCTCTTTGTTGGCATTTATCACCCCTTTTAAAAGTGACCACCTCCAATTTCCGCAAACTCCTTAATATAATACGGTTTCTTAACAATTTTGTTTCCACGACACGTTGGTGGATTTGAAATGGAATTCATCACGGCTTACCGCATGGACTAGCTCCAGCTGCACAACGTGACGTGGCAGTGTTTAAGAGGCTTTTCTCTCCGCTGAGATCTTTTCCCGGCCAGTGGATAGAGATATGTTGTAATGACAAAGGCATGCCTCCAAGGCACGCAGGAGACGTAATAATGTAGTCGGCTCTCACAGACAATATTTCAAAAGAAATGTTAAATATTGATATTCTTCTATTTTGGTTATAATTGTTTAGATATAAGCCGATTATGAAAGGGCCTTACAACTCACCATCCTTCAAAAGACTCGAATCTAACTCGTGCAAAGTAAACACATAAAAAAACATGCATTTCTCAAACTGTATCGCTTTCAGTATGTCAATGTGTGCGCGCAAAGTTGTATTTGTATAGTGAGAAGATTTCTTAATAAGCTGTGAATTAAAATTAAAAGGAATTTAGGGACTAGGAACTGTAGATGCTTTTTACCGTCCGTAAGCCGACGGGGAAAATCTGTAATCAGATTCAGTTATTTGTCATTCCAAGATAACGCTTCACAGTGGAAAAAGATGCACAATACCAACTCTTACCAGCGTTAGATAACATTTTCAAGAAAACATTGATGACGGTTGTGAACTATGGCTTTCAGGGTAAAAATGCTCACCAGGATGTATGATTTGGATGTTTCCTGTACTCTAGTTCATCATAAGATATGGTCATTGCTCCAGTCATATCGACCGTGTCTTTTGGCCAGGGGATCGTACATCACTGCCCCTATGGGTGAAAAGTGCTGCCAAACTGAATCCTTGGTCTGCCAGGTTGGACACTGCCAGGTTGGACTAGCTTGCACGACCACCTCGCCATGTAACTCCCATAGTGACCACTAATGAGCATGTGTGAATGGCGTTAATAAATGAAACAAATGACGTCATTTACGCCAATGATGTAGTTCAAAGACATTCTTCCAGTAATGCTTTTTCACGAGATATTTATGCAAAATGGTTATTCAACTGGCTTGAATTCAAGCAGATGTGAAAGCGAGTATTTCGGAAGTTGGTCAAAATTGAGACCGCTTTACACAAATATGATATAATCAATATAACCCGGATTATTATTGATTTCACGATAGACCAATGCAATCAGTAAAGTGGAATCCAGACTAGCCATTTGTTCTTCAAATACTGTTGCTCAGCAATTCATCTTCATATACTTTGCAGGTGTGTTCACTTCTTTAGGGCAAGTTAGCCTTTTCAGTTAACATTCAAGTCTCATGAACAATGTACGTATTTGGTATGTACGTGGAAAACTACAATGGTTTGGTCACACCGAAAATAGCATATTGAAAACTACAGAAATATGTTTAACCGATGCTTTCTGCATACTGTGTACGGATTCTCAATAACAGAATGACGGATTGCAAAGTTTAATGGCGTGTCCAGTGATTTACCTGAAATGGCATGTCCAGTGATATACCTGAAATGTCATGTCAAGTGATTTACCTGAAATGGCATGTCCAGTGATTTACCTGAAATTGCATGTCGAGTGATTTACCTGAAATGTAATGTCCAGTGATATATCAGCCGATCTTATGGACAGAACACGTTTGAGGTGTAACGTTACATTTTAGTCATATCACAATTGTGTCAGCTTGAAACAACCAGGTTGTTCATACTCACGTACATTTATGAGCTTACAACACGCCATTTAGAGATTAGAAATTACACCGTCACACCTGGCAAACTGACACAAACGTTTAATGCATTCAGAATGGCACCTGGTATGACGACGAAATCAGTAGTTTTTTTTGCGCTGAGAGTGTGCGTTTGCGTTTGATGACAGAAATCCCAATTGTTCGGATCAGCAGGAAGTATTGCATTGATATAGACTACTATTTTGCGGCTTTTAAAAAGACCTGTCTGGACATAATGCTACTAAGTAATGCCTCTGAGAGCTTGAATAAAACCTGATTATGCATCAAAATGGCCACCTCTGATCTAACATAAAGGATAATTTGAACCATACTTTGATCTCTGGGCGATTCACAGCCTTTTCCCTCCACAGAAACGATGTCTTTGATGCTCCAAGAGTCGAGGTAAAAAGCGATCTCAGGCGACCGTAAGGTAGAGAAGTCCTAGGATTCCGGATGCATGACGCAAATGCGCCTTTCCTGATACCCTTTATCTGTTATATTTATTGAATCTGACACGAGTCGAGGTCTAGCCTGTGTATCAATAAATCTCTTTATAGTCAAACCGAAAGTTACTTGCACTGGCGTCAGTATAATTTAGTATCTGTAAGATATAAGGTAATCTTCTTATTATAAAAATAGACAAAGAGCAAGAAGCGAAAAGGCTCATTCAAGGAAACCTATCTCTGCACGTCATCCAATAAAAATCTATCGACAAGATAGCTGAAGATACCTGTTATCACATATGACATCGAAGAAATGTGATATGAATAAAATATCTGTCGTTAGTAAATGACACTGCCCTTTAGGTTTATCTACATTTTTATCTATTTTTTTTCCTTCATGAAGAAATCAACCGTTTACGTCCTATAAACGTCCTGAAGACACAGACACTAAAATATTGCACCTGAAATATTATTCCATGCGTCTACCGGTTTTTTGTTTTTGAGTAATGTAAACCTCAGTCTGTGAACGCATTAGGTTCTGGGCTGTGAAAGCATTAGGCCCTGTGTACTTTAGCAGGTCAGCCTGTGACCCGTCAGCAGTGTCTTTCAGATAATTGCAAATGGGAAGGAAACATATGGTCGTCAAATGAACTCATCTCAGAAAGAGAAAGGCGATATGGAAATAAAACAGGCATCAACGGAATAATTGCGGCAACAGAGACAGACGAAAGTCCGATGACATTTGCTTATATTTGATATATCAGAGGCAAGAGAATATTGACATGTATACATTCAAAGACAACCACAGATTACATCACGGTGGGCTTCAAGATATAACAGTATAATCAGTTAGCTGTAAAATAGATTCGGAGTTTTTGCAACTTCACAAAATACAGAGAAAGTTGGATAGGATAGAAAAAATATCTTTAAAATTGTCTATGTACTAAAATATTATTTAATACATACATTAAAAATGCAGCAGTTTTATTTGACATGTACATGAAATATTTATTTCGGGGATACAAAATAATGGAATATGTTCATATTTATCACAAAGGGATATCCTTTACATCGACCTGAATACAGGAATGTTTCATGGGTAATGACATCACGTTGGTAAAAAGACATCGGGATGGGTAAACGAACGGATACACGATGCACCAAACTCATACAGCTATACTGTTACACTACTCAACGTCACGAGTCCTTCATACATATGCTTACGGTTCTTAATTAAATTCTTAGATTTTTTTTTGCCCTTACATATGTAATTGTAACTCGTGGAGTGAAGCATTCCGATATTATGGCAGCCATTGGTTGGTTCTGTTGAGCATGTAGATGATGATTGAACTCTGTGGCTTGGGTACAACCCCTGACAGCAATGGAGGGAGATGACCATTTATTTAGTGGGCGGACGATTTGAAGAGGGGAGCTCCAGGGGAGAGGCTGACTTTTCATTTTGTTATCCATGGTAACAATTTTTAAAAGCTTCTTCAGCCCCATTACTGCGGAAACCATATAAAAGACGGTATACATGGTTGTCAGTAGACACCATTAACCCTGAAGGTTACGCTGTAGTGTTTGTTGGATAAGTCTGCTAATGGTCACGGATGTAAATGAAGTTGCTCAGTTTGTTGATGGGTGATACTGGAAGTAAACTATTGTGAAGCTCACTGGTGACTCACTTAGTTCTGACGTGAGTTTGGATAATTTATTGGTGGGCTAAAGAAATTAGACCTGTTGGGTAGTGGGTTCGAGAATTATAACTGTACAAGAAGTAAGATATGTTGATGGCTGCCGTCATGAGCAACGTAAAAGCTTCATAGCTTCACAGTGGGCTTTGGTAATACGAGAAGACAGTAAGCTTGTTGGTGGGTTCATGGTAATGCGAGAAGGTGGAAAGCTTGTTGGTGGGTTCATGGTAATACGAGAAGGCGGAAAGCTTGTTGATGGGTTCATGGTAATATGAGAAGGTGGAAAGCTTGTTGGTGGGTTCATGGTAATACAAGGAGGTGGAAAGCTTGTTGATGGGTTCATGGTAATACGAGAAGGCGGAAAGCTTGTCGGTGAGTTCATGGTAATACGAGAAGGCGGAAAGCTTGCTGGTGGGTTCATGGTAATCCGAGAAGGCGGAAAGCTTGTTGGTGGGTTCATGGTAATATGGGAAGGTGGAAAGCTTGTTGGTGGGTTCATGGTAATATGAGAAGGCGGAAAGCTTGTTGGTGGATTCATGGTAATCCAAGAAGGCGGAAAGCTTGTTGGTGGGTTCATGGTAATACGAGAAGGTGGAAAGCTTGTTGGTGGGTTCATGGTAATACGAGAAGGTGGAAAGCTTGTTGGTGAGTTCATGGTAATACGAGAAGGCGGAAAGCTTGTTGGTGGGTTCATGGTAATACGAGAAGGTGGAAAGCGTG
Organism: Liolophura sinensis; assembly: GCF_032854445.1. Classification (NCBI taxonomy): domain Eukaryota; kingdom Metazoa; phylum Mollusca; class Polyplacophora; order Chitonida; family Chitonidae; genus Liolophura; species Liolophura sinensis. The sequence continues at coordinate 13,380,202 of NC_088300.1, read as the reverse complement.
TTGGTGGGTTCATGGTAATATGGGAAGTCAGATAGCTTGTTGGTAGGTTCATGATGATAGGGAAAGTCGGGCAGCAAGAAGATAAACAGAAGGGTTGGTGGCAGATTTCTGGTGTTTTAAAAAGCTGAATAGCTTGTGCCTATGTCAGTGTTACTAAGAAAAGCTGGAGAGCTTATTGGTGGGCTTCTATCGAAACGAGGTGGACAGCTGGTTGGTAAGTGTATGGTAGAAGCAGGATGCCTTCCATGGTTTATAGTACTTATATAGTACAAACAGTGAAATACAGTGAGCGGGATAGCTAGTTTGTGTGTTTATGACAGTCGGATAATTCGGATAGCTACATGTAGTCGGTGGTTTTATTGCTGTAGAAGTCGATTAGCTATTTTGTGGTTTTATGGTACATATAGGAAAAGACTACAAATTCTGGCAAGAGATGCTGGTAAACTTTTCATAATTTTCCATTTCAATGGAGACTGAAAAACGAATGGATAAAAGAACCAGAAAGGCATGCTTGTGTATATTTACACTTAAGGTATAACAACCAAGAAAGCTAAAAGATCCCAGCGTACACAGCAAGGAAGCAGGTGCCGGAGAGGTGGATAGAAATTTGGTTAGCGTAGTGTAACACTAGAATACCGTTGGGTTTTAAGTGGTCTGTATGTAGTAAAATGAGGTGTGTAGAGAGCTTGTTGATTGGCCAGAAGGAAATCTGTATGCAAGACCTGGTTGTGATCCACGAAGGTTAGAAATTTGTGTGTTCATCTGTTTGGTTAATGTAGGCTAGTAGAACTACCAATGTCAACAGTAGTAATGTGTCTCTTTCATGATATGGGGACGCTTACTTCACTGAATGCAATAAATAAGCGAGGACAAGAACATGAAACATTTGTAAACGCATTTAACAGTTTAAAAGTGACCAATTGTTCACACAATTTGGTGTGAACAATTTTTCAGTTTTTCTTTGATGTCCATATCCTTCACCAAATTTATTAACGAACTAGCAAATAATGTACATGTGCTTTTGAATATGCTGATGGCTACACTTGAAAAAAATCTTGGTCAGGTTTCGTCCAGATATGGAAGATATATTATACAACGTACGACTTTGTATCTGTTTGGCAATGCTTGAACGTAAAAGAGTCCTGATCCTAGTTGATGGTAATTTGATTTTACCGACGGAATTTAATGCGTTTAGCAACGGATAAAACTATATTTACATTAGCCTATGGACAAAGAAATGTACGAAGGCATAATGTGACGACTCTGTACGCCCTATATGTGGATATTTTAAGCGGGTAAAATTTAACACAGTCAAGCTAAAATATCTACACAATGCAAATCAGTTTTGTAATTTTTCACTGTACACTACCATAAAGAGACAGCTTATTTTCTTGCAGCACAACTCTTGATCTTCGGCAAATCGAGTATTATCACAGACCCTAGCCTTTTGTAACAGCTCGTCTTAATCACCACCACTTCACGGCCAAACACACAGTATGACTGCAAAGTATTATTACATTTCTAAGTGAATAGAAACGTGCGGCGAACATAATAAACAACGACCAAATTTTTATGAATATGTTACAAAATTATTGCACATGTTACAAAATTCTTAAGAGCTAACACTGAATACAACTAACCTAAACATAATAGTTTCCGCGAATAACACGACAACACCAGGAAATTCAACCGGCTTTCCACTCCCACAGCGATGATATTTCACATTGATTCAAACAACTGCACTCGGTACTATTTGTCATGGAGACGTCACGTGACCTGGAATTGAACTTGCATGCACGCATCCAAAATATAATTTTTGAGTAAAGTAAATTTACTCGTTATTCTCCCACTCCAACACTACTTTCGAACTCACAGTTAGCTGTCGTTTGAACTCATCTTAATTATTTCAAAAGAGCCTTTTGGTCTCTCGTGTTAATGTTGTTACAACCACTGGTAATTTTTGGCAATCCAGATTAGCCATTCTCCTTGCATTGCCTACAATGACGAAGCACAGTTCTTGAACATTACTATTCCAACACTCAACTCATGTTTTTTTCACCCAATTCACGATGGGCTTTTGCACGTTTTAATTACGGGATGCCAGTTATCCGTGGGTCGGTGGGGATGCTCCATGATCTCGCACCAGTGATCCAACTGTTCACCGTGACTGTACCACCCCAGCTCCACCTAAACAAAAAACAGATAAAGTTAGGTCAAGTCGCTATAGACAAGGAAGACAATCGCTTGCTGTGAAGCACTGTAAGTATGTAGATGCATACATAAAATGGTACGTATGACATACGACTCACCCACATGGCTAGTGACTTTGGTAGTTCCCTGCGATTGGATTTAAACCTCTATTTCTGTCGTTATATCACGCAAATAACGCTAACGGCAAATAAACGAAAGATAAATTCTGGCCACAACCTTTTCCAATTCATTAATAAGGAACCGGTTTGCTGTTACAGCTACAGAAAACAACTAAATTTGTCGACCGATTCTTCTGATTCTATATGCTTAAATCAACGATTTATATTAATGTTATAACACTATAGCACTTCATAATGTGTGTTTGGAAAATATCAACACAAATCATACAGGCAAGTGTACTGTGAGACGATCACTTGACAAGCAAAAGGCATTAACTTCGACGGAATCAGACGCACATATCAATGGAATATGTGGGCATTTTAAAACCGTAATAATTTACACTAACGATTAAAGAAACAAACGTTTTTGGTTTGTCTATACGCTTCATCAACAAAGAGAAATGGCCTGTTGTTGTCGACAATGTGAACAACGCTCTGTCTATGTTTAATGCTGTTTTAAAGGTAGTAATCAGAATTTCGTTTTCAGCAGAATGCTTTTAACGATCTCACCTCAAGTCAGCTTGAATCGCTGAATAAAATTGCGGGCCAAATTTAATTAAAATGACAACTCAGGTCAAGGAATCAAGATTAATTGGCGGCAATAACTAAAAGAGCAAATAACAACATAGACATAGCTCTGTTTTGTCAGTATCTTGTCAGTGTATTTCCAGAGAACCGTGTTTTGCCAAAGCAATAAAGAACCATAGGGGGAACACGCACGGGGAGAATGTCCCACGTCAAGTAATTCAATGAAATCGGCTGGAGAGATTGCTGCTTAGACGACACGATGTCCATCAGCTCTCCAGGCTTACAAGAGGACAGTTGGCGATGGCCTCGGCGACAGAACCAGCTAATTGATTTCCGAGCCACTCGCCATGTCTGGGTTCCTATGTTCAAGAGCTCCAGAAATACTCCTCAGCAACGTCAGCCATAACAGCTTCCATTTTCCTATTAGCACAAAAAATTCTTCTCAAATGAGAGGGCATACAATGGGTTGGGGAGAGCATGGCGTGTTTCTCACATTAGTTTGAAAGCTTGCCAGAAGTGGTAGCGGGCATTTCTGAGAATATTCAAAAGGTCATCATTCGAAACACATTTCTGCATTATCCGTTGTAAAGGAAATGTATATATGTTCATTTGTGATAATCTAAGCATTCCCAAAAATTATCTTGATGCATTGTTCTATACAATCATTGTGACAATTCCGTTGTTCCCTTCTTGAACACATTGTTAGTTCTTCCTTGTACTTCGCAAAAGGATAAGTTTATCTGAAGATAATTTCTTGCAGCCTTACCCAATAGTAAAAACTGGCCACTCTGTACATTCCAAGATCATTCTCCTAATGATATCAACTGATTGTGGGGTGACAGTTGTTTACACTAGCTGATTGAAAGGCTTATTTTAGTATGCGCCCTAAGGGGGGATGATGAAACCGTGTTAATAAATTGCTTTGTCCGAGACAATGTTTTAGAATAACAAGCCGTTTGCTACTTTGAAGACTGATCATGTAAATTCAATCACTGTCAAAAGAAGAAACCAATAAACGGATTAGAACCTCCGACGCGTTTCTCTGCCGCACATCTCCCCCCCCCCCCCTCCACTTCCACCACAATTGTCACCGGAAGAAGAACATCAAACTGACAAGAAACGATTTTGTGTGGGAGTTACTTCATTGTGAACCGCCATTTTAAATTAAAACCGAGGAAATGGCTGCCATGAGCGAAGATTGTTGTACTGAAGCCCTGATACTTTACCACACAATATTAGTTCTTGATAATATCTGCCAGACACTTAATCTATTACTTATGCTATTCATTACCTTAAACTGTGCCGTCCGATTAAACTTACAATTTAAACTTCCACGTTTGAGTAGTAACATTCGCTCAACTAAGTGAAGAATTCATTTAAGTTTTGATCACAGATGTATTTTTTCTTCTAGTCGAGCAGCCGATACAGACTTTTTCAGTATAATGGTGTGATGTTGTGGAACTCACAGATGATTCGGGCTATAAATTATCAGACGGGCGAGTGTTTTCAGTAAACAAACACTAATCTATAGAATGCCTGCTCGGCCTAGGTATTCTATATCATAACTGGTAATGTAATCTGTTGTTTTGATGATAATAATAGCTTATACTAATGACAGCTTGCATCCAGCTTCATTTCCCCAACGTTGCCTAGTGTCACCAGGCAGTAACAGATTACTTTGAATTCTTAACTCCCCGGACTACTAATAAAAAAGAAAGAACGATAACTTGACGGCTGGTGTGCAAATATCTGTTTCGACGCATAGATTACAGGTTCTTGAATATTAAAAAAAGTTATCTTACCTGGCCAATCAGCTGTGTGCCTCTCATCCGGTCTCTGTGCATGACACTGAACAAGAACGTATGGCCCAATAACTTAGGATTCTCTCGGTTTACTTCAAACAGACACTGGTGATGCCACAATGGATCCTGGACATTTTGTTTAGTTTTTGTCTTCTGCTTAGCTTCACGAATACCATTCAAATACATCTCAACTTTGACATATGGATCTGCAAACAGAGAGACAAGAACAATTGCCTATCATAGAATTGTTTTGGCAGAAATATCAGCGTGAAGTACACAAAAACCATTCTTTATGTTAACATATTGATCGTCAGAAGTATATTTAACTTGACTGATAGCAATGAGATAGGTCATAATCCGAATAACCATTGAATCTATATGTGAAAAATTCGTTTTATCACTTTGACTTTCTTTTCACACTAAAATATACAGTTGATTATTGTAGACTTGAAGGACCATATTGATTCCCATAAGATCGATAATGTTAGGCAACACTTTTTCTTTTATATTCAATCACAGCGAAAACTTGTGCACACAGTTGAAACAATTCTAGCTGTAAAATGTATAAATGCAAAAACAGAATAATGAGACTAGTTAACCATTATATCTGAAGAAAGAAAGTCATTTTAGACTTGCTTCCTTTTGTTGTCTTTGATTCAAGTTTTACGCCGATTTCAATATTTTAATATTTCAGTCACGATGCTGTCCACTGGAAGCAGCACGAATTTCATATCACTATATTTAATTTCATATATCAAAGAAACGCCGTGTCAATCTGGTGAGACCTAGACACCACGTCCTAGCCACTCCGTGCTGTTGGACTTAACTAACATTAGCATTAGATGTACGTGATAGCATATCTGTTCAATGGTTGTTTCATAGAGATAGGACAACTAAAAATAATTATGACAGAAACTCAGCTTTTTGATGAAACCAGTTCGATAATATCCGGTGTTAACACACATATAGCATACGTCACTGCACGGTACCTATTATGCAACTCTAAAATGCTTGGTGTTGACGTCACATTCCAGATATAAACTACAGTTGAGGAAGAATGATAAATATAGCTGACCGACAAGAAGAAAAACTTTGGATATGTACATCCTGTAAAGTTAAGTGGAGTTATGAAATACTAATAATGTTCTAGGGATATATATCTGATAGGGATATATGTCATCCAAAATTGCACCTCCTAACAAAGAAACCTGAACAACTTGATAAGGTATCCTGAAATGAATATTATATGGGTCTATTATTTTTGCCTTTGTGGCACGAAATGAGGTATAGCATACTCATCTGATTCCAGCAAGTATTCTTGCTTTTCCTTCTAATCTCGATTTGAAAATCAAGGGCTTATAATTGGCAATGAAATACTACATGACGCAGAGTTAGTGGTATTCTGTGTGAGGAACATAATGCAACACAATGACCAATAAGCTACTGGTTCCACAGATATTACGTTCAAAGACTGCGTGTCGTAGAAGTTGTAAAATTCAGCACCATTATAAATTATCAGTGAAATCAGTGATAGCATATCTGTTCAATGGTTTGATATTCCCGTGATGATAGCAATGAGGTTTTTGCCCTTCTGGTAGATGGCCATCTTCTCCTAAACCCAATGACCTTTAACAGTCCTCTATCCTGGTCATCTAATTATAGTGTAACATTAAATCCAGCTTCTTGCACACGGCACATCGTTGGCTTCTGTTGTGCTGTGTTTGAAGGCTGTGCTTTATTAGCGAGCATTACTGGGTTCTGTGTGAAGAAAATGTCAAGCAAGGAAACAATGAAATACTAACAAATGGTATATGCATAGGTAATGATCGGTAACAATTCAGGTAAAATATATGATTTAAAATAAAAAAAATATGGGCACTATTTGGCTGTAACATCGAAATTTCACCACACCAGCAAATACAATATATGAGATCGTGGCCACGTCTAGGACACAGCATTGTGGGAAATAGTATATATTATTGGATTATGCTAAAACAAAAAGGAAAATGGTATAAAGTTCATGAAAACAGTCAATGTAGTCAAAGTGTCCCGTGTACAGGAATTGATGCATAATCGAATGTATAGTGACACCACCCATTTGCGAACCCTTAGTCACACGGTCAGATCTGATGGAAATGGAAAGCTTTGTTCATTTCTTCAGCTTTGCTTAATAAAAGACACAAATGACACTCATTGAAGTACCTGCATCAAAAGGAGCTCCTAGCATGTGCTTCATTGTATATATGTTCTCATTGGAATGTTTAATATGTGTGGGTGGGCTTACACCCATGTCATAATCCTTCTCGATGGAAGACACAACTCTATCGCGCGATTGCAGATTAGATGTCGGAATCACGGGAATATCAAAGCTGACAATGTAGCTGTATTGGGCCATGTACATGTACATCATAAGTCACATCATAAGGCATATAACATTAGGGTTAGATATTATGAAATCCAGTGACGCAGATCTATATTAGTGAGACGCATGGTTAAATGGTGATGATCAGCATTCAACAGGTAGTCCCACCACAACTATAAGCTGTCTACATGCTACTTACATTCATATTAAGATGAAGGCCATGTAGTCTAATGTTCGCGCCTGTTTTACGTGTAAGCGTTGAAGTCAAATAACCGTAAACAGGGTCGGTGACTTGAATCGTCTAAATGCCACACATTGCTATTACAGTTGGAAAGGCAGGCACCGGTTGGCTGAAGCGCAGGAGATCTAATTTGTTTTGAAATCGACATCACATGCCGATCGTAGTGCTGACAAATATATTTACAAGACAACCCAGACGAAAGCTATTCAAGCAGTTTAGCTTTAAATTCACCAACGATAGATTATCGAGTTAATTATCTGACTGGCAACGGTCTCTCCAAGAGACAGAGATACCTTGTAAATGCCAGGTGTCGAATCCATAGGCTGAAACGCGTATATGGCTTCTAGGCTAGCCTTGGACTCTGAAACCTGTACCCTGAAATTAACTACCAGTGATCCATGTATCTACACAGAAAACCGACACCACAACATTAATGAAAATGGCATTGGGTTACCTATCGTTATCAAAGACTCTAACATATACAAGACGTCGCTGAGTTTTGTGTTTTCCCCGGCACCGTTTTCATGACGAACTTAGATTTTAACCTGTGGTAGTTCTCAGAATACACTTATTTTGCGTTGCTGACTACTTTTCTCGTCTGTGAAAGGCACTTGGTTTAATTACATATATTAGCGTATTATTAGCCCAGTGGGTACATTATCAACGTATTACACATGTTCTTTTGCTAATTTTAGCCTATGTGATACGTTTTCCATGAAGCAATGTTGTTTGTAGTAACAATTCGAGGTTTGAAATTGATACCTGACCCGGTGGCTTATAACAAAGAGCGACTGGAACCGTAGATAAACATGGACAGAATTTTGTATATTGGATTGTGCTTCAAAATTAATTTCCATTAATAATACCTTTCCAAGGTGTTGATAAATTGCGTTCTGGTTCTTTAACCGCAATATGAAATTTCAACTAGCTAATAATTTATCATGGATAATTTCTTAGCTAAGAAGGTCAGAAATATTTTCTCTAGGCTTAATTCCTTGATGATAACAGTGGTTAATTTACCGTGAAGACATATGGTCTATAGAGCTAATGTTGTTTACAAGAAAACTCTATAATCTTTCACAACAACGAAAAGCAGTCTTTCTGCCAGGACGTAATTTTAATCAGTGTGGTTCCCTAATATCCCCTAATAGGTGCAGCGAGTAAAAGACAAAACGCACTCCAGTAATGAGCCATAACCTTTGTAAGGCACAGAAACAAAAACCTGACGTGACTTTGATTCTAACCTGGAACCGTCTGTGGACATTGGCAGGTAACCTCATTAAACAATGTCACAGTCTAACATCGCCATTTGGTTCATAGGCGACGTGTTTAAAAGGGGGAAAGGCGATAAAGATTGTGTCAGATTCGTGTAATCCAAAACCCACAGGTAATTACAATAGGCTTCTGCGCTAATATCGATTTGATAATGCTCATATTTTCCTAAACCTAATCCCTTGATTTATCACGCGGTTGTCAAGACAACAGGGCGATGTGACGGTCTCAAACGCTCATCCAGATAGTGTCAGGGCTCCCAGGGAGATAGCACTGAGGTCAGACTGGCTTCTAACGGACTGCCTCTCCGGTTCTTACATGTTTACTCACTACGTTCAGGTGGATAACCAACTGTTAAATCCTGTATCGCTCACTTATATGACAGCCAACGAACGTTAATGATGAAATTTACGACCGCAAGGCACATATCACTCATTAGAGCGGGTTTTACAAAGCACATTTAACACGAACTCGAAGACGTCATTCATTCGCTTGGAATACCAAGACGTGAGTTCAGACCTAGCTATGGACAGATGATTTGCTGATCCCTCGATCTCTGAGTTGTGGGATTTTAGTGACAGCAAGCAGCCTATGATGCTCATGCACGTAACTGCTTTCCTCAACCCATAAAACTGACCGCCATCGCAAAATTGTTGCATTGTGCGTTAAGCAATAATCGAACAGGTATAACACTTATTCAGTGAATAAACGTCAATAGTTTGTCCCAGCCGTTAGCAAGAGATCTTGGCAGTGAGCAAACAAGCTTGGATCTGGTTGGAGCTGTTTCCTTTTATTACCTAATGCAATCCGAATTTGGAATCTATTTCGACCATGTTTGAAATACACATTAAAAACGAAATGACATTTTTAAATGCTGAATGAAAGAGAGTCAATTCCAGAACTATGAATCCTTCTGGGATTTGTTTACTACTAGTATTTAGGGTGTTTTATTCTTGTTAGCATGAAACTCCAGTTGGTGAAATTTTCCGGTTTCAGGTAAATTAACATGTAAAGTTAACACGGATAAATGGTGCGTGTTAAATGTTTTATCTATATGATGACGGTCAGGTTTATGGTTAAAGGAAACCGGATTGTCCCGGCTAATAAAGTCCGAAAATTATTACCGAACTTTCCCACTACATGTAAGGCAATACTCATGGCGAGAGATGTGGTTTCCAACTAACGTCCTTGTAATACTGCTCAAACAGCTCAGGCGATTCCGACCTCTTGTTCTCACCAATACTGTCACGTCAATCACAGCGAGGGAAATGTACAGTTCCTGTGTAATGTCCGGATTGAGTCCGCACCTCCAGTGCCCTTTCTAGAAAGTTAACATATTGTATAACTTTATCTGTCGTTGCTATACCAAATAATTGCCAAATGTGCTCAACATTAGTTTTTAAGGGAAATGTACACCCTGATATATATTATCTATGACCAGAAATATCTGACGTTGATGGTTTTTCTAGATATGTCTTTAAATAGTTTTACCATTTTCTTTCTATGACAATCAAGATACATTTTTATGTTCTTAATGATAGGAAAGTGTCCACCAGGCTCTAGCTAGTGACCATGCTGGTATTCATATAAAGCAATAGTCAGGCCAAATATGGAAGCAGCCAATAAAATTAGCTTCACTGACATAAATTGGGCTACACATACATTACTGTGCCCATATTTACCAGACAACTTAAGATTTAATTCATAAATTGCAAGTGCTTAAAAGCCAAACTCTGAACATGAAAGAACTCAAATTGTGGTTGATACATTGTTCTGCAGTAAAGAGCCAATGTGCACATATAAAATGTCCTAAAGCAAAACATTTTAACTGAAGGTTTGAATTTTTGACTGAAAGCGAATGATAAATATCGTCTCTGGAGTGTACTACACTGCGCAACAACGTCAGAAAATCTCCAGATACGACTGCCTCTAATAAAATATATACATCACTAGTGTCCCATCATCATTAAGGGTATATTTTCTCAGATATCTGATGGCCGGAATACAAGTCTAAAATAGTACAGACAGATCTTTCCGGTGACATATAAACTATATTGGGCTATACAAACTTTCTTTTATTGTTCGTAAGCTCTGACTATATGCACATAGTCATTATACACCACCGTAGCAACGCCTGTGGAAACGGAATTGTGTTGTAATACACAGCGAAAAGATTAACTAGGTGAATGGTTAAGTACATATGACTGTTTTTGTATAATGTGTTTAGTTGGCTCGTCTGAGACGTTTGTGTAAGTAAAGAGGTTATGGCATCATGCAAAGTATCCCTCCTTACGTCATAGGATACCGTGATTTGTTTAAATGCCGCGACGAGGCGTGTGTCTATCAAGAACAGGCGCACAGTACATTGTCTGAGAACAGGTCCTCCATGTGTTCTGCGGTGTGTAAGAGCAGATAATCGTGAACATCGACGCCATTCTTATTAAATCAACTCTTTGATAGCGAAATGAACTTCCTTTACCCGTAAAGAGGTTTGGTTAAATGAGATAGAAAATTCACCCCAGGGCATTAGTTTATTCCGTTATATAACTTGAATTTTAGAAGGATGGTGCATGGATGTAGCTCCCGGTAAAGTCCTGTTAGTCGTGTGATGGGACTTGCCACGGAGAAGGGGTCAATAGGCCGATACCCCAGCTATTGCCACCTATCAACGGTAACAAGACAAACCTAGTTAACCTTATCTCACATATTTCAGACAGTATGTAGGAATTCTGTATGCAGAAACAAATGAAGCCAATTCCAGCAGCAGAGTATGTAAACAGGACATAACGGACTTGTCTCGGAGAGGTCCACAACTGACATAACTCTAATGGCAACGAGAGAAGAGTTGGATTTCGAAAGTCAGCTGACAACTTCTTGACATATGAGGGTCGACAGGTTCGAGTACAGGGCCGTAAAAGGAACATGTGAAAAAAATTTTCCTACCTCCCCCCCCCCACCAAAAAAAAAATACTCGCACATACATGCAAATTTTTTTTTCGCATTCTTTGAGCTTTCCTTGCTATCACGCGGTCCAACCTACTGTCAGCCAATGGAAAAGGTACTTGCTTCTTGTCAAGGGGAGCAATAAGATGTATGTAAGCTTTCCATTGGTGGAACTATCTCGGACCCCGACATAATTATCACGGACTCCGACATAATCAACCAATCAATAGCTCCATTTTATCAGGCGGGCGTAAGGCGTCCTGATAGGAAGAAGGTATCAGGTGACCAACATGAGTTTGTTAACCCCTTCATGTTCCTGCAGGTCACTGTTGTTGCTCTAAGCTAAGTTATGTAAGCCCAGCATTTACTGGCCAATTACGTCGGAACCCGACATAATTTTCTCTAGTGAACGGGAGTTTTTTTTAAACAGTGCGACATAAATCCCGATTTTTTTTTGAAAGGCGAAAAATTTTTTTTGCATGTGCGTGCGAGGTAAATCCTGAGTTTATTATTTTTTTCGGACATGAAAATTTTTTTTCTTATATGCTTTTAACCGCTCCGTATTCGATGGTCTCTTTGGGTCTTTAAACATAGTTTGGTCATCTCCCAGTTATGCAAGAAAATTGAATATTACATGTCACCTCTGAAGATTTGTGAATACCGAGAGCATTGACTATAGGTGACTTCCACTTGCGGTCATGTTGGATCTCTGTTGAAAAAATTTCTTGGTGTACGCCATGAAATCGTCAGGTATTCGTGTACCAGTCACAGACCATGAAGAAGCGAACGAAGTCGATTATCGCCCGTTTCCAAAAACAACATAAACACAAGCAGACAGTTTCACAAAGCTGTGGTATTAGGATTTAGAAAATTTGAGCTTTGGCTTCAAATATTTCATTTTTGTCAAGAAGGTTAATATTTGGGACTTAAGGCCAAGATGGCGTTGTGAAACTGGCTTTTGTTCCCGAAGGAATATGCAAGAAATAATGTGTAAATAGTTCATAAAGCTGGTAACATGTTAAAGGAAAGCAGTAATCTGATTTCAGTCATGTCAGGAAGACAGTCAGTATTCTAGGAATGACAATGAATTCGAATTTCAAACACTTCCATTAATAATCTTCGGGTTCACTTTAGGAGAGAGATCTTGGAATTCTTCACATTCAACATAGCCCGATTAAAGTCTGATCTATTTCTTATCTACATGTACCTCTACCGGTGTCTACCTGAATTATCTTCGCTTTAATGAAAGGTTCTCATTCGTACATGTCTATCATCCTCTGCCGGGCTACATCGATTATAATACATTATAGAAGGAACATAACAACTGCTTTTCATCCAACCATGTCCGAAAAACCTGACCTCAAAGACAGCCTTGTGTATGAAGCAGTGTCACCGTTTCATGTATGGGCGACAAACAGCACGTGGTAAGTATAACTAGGACTGCTTATAAAGCGTAAGCATACTCACTTATTGTCCCCATTAGGGACACTTTCGGAAGGTTTTTAGCTTCTAAAATGTTGAAGACCATTTTGCCAGCAACGGGTTGGTAACATCCAGAAATTCTCAAATCCCCTTGATGGCACTGAAAATGTAATTGAAAGCAAGTTAACAAACTGCGTATGTGTAAGAAAACTTCCTAGTGACTCAATAAAAGGAAACACATAACACATACATAGGTGTAGACGGGGTGAATAGAAGACACAAAAACTGTAGTTCACTATGACCAATTCGGAAACTGCAGTTCACAATGACAAATTCAGAAACTAATTCACTACAACCAATTGGGAAACTGTTCTTTACGATGACCAATTCGGAAACTGTATCACTATGATCAATTCAGACATCACTGACATCATGAAAAAACCCCAAAAAGTTATTCAATGGACGAAGAATAAAGATTGAGAGCTATTAAGAAAGGCTTTCAAGAGACGGATGCTCGCCCGATACACAACGTCACCATATATAGTCAATATACGTCATCAAGTCAGGCTATTTTTACTTTCTTGACGCTTGCTTTTTCCCAGACAATCCAAAGAGAATGAATAGAACGATCTCAGGGGAGTCCTGATCGATCGAAATTAAAACAACATTGATTTGTACAAATGCACGTGTGGATTAGAGATGACAATATTCTTAATATACCTACCGTCTATTAACTGTGACCTACTTTTCCTTCTCCAGCAATCTTTCAACTTACTTGTTAACGTTTACATACTGAATGTACAAACACTGGTTTTAAAATCATATTTGACCCGTTCTAAAAAGTAGCGTAAATGAATCAGATAAATGGTTCTATAGGAACGCTAAACGTGTCTACACTAATGAGTTTGTTTAATGTATGAAGGGCGCTCCTTTTTTATAACAAATCAGTGAAGTTCATGGGAGAACGTATTCGTCTTGACGTACATGTAAGACAAACTAACCCATCCCACCGGAAAACATCACATGTCCTCAAGTACAGCAATTCTTGAAACTGAGCAAACCTGTGATGTACTGATCAGATTTTTTGGAGAAAAGAGTCGCGCTTTCGTTACAAGGCTGACGTGACTTGCACTCTACCACAACCGGGCCTTGGCATCTTTATGATCTTGTTGTTTTAGACCACCTTCTTTTATCCTGAGCCACCCTTAAGAAAATCGCCTATTTTGACAGCTTAATAGCACAAAAAACGACTGCTGATTCCGCACGGCTATGGTTTATGAAAGGATTTTGGTAAAAATAAAACTGCTGGGCTGTTTTGTCTGTGTGTTTTTCAGTATTATATATGCATTTTCAAAGGAGAGATGATGGATAGGGCACATTTGGTAAGAGTAGAAGTGATGGATCTTGGCTTATTACACAGCGTTACATGGACAAGCTGACTCGCTCATCGGGTAGGGACATTAGGAAGGCGGGATTCAGCCACATTAAGTAGTGACAGAAACATATCATACTGGCATGCATATAGCGTTAATAGCAATGTCTGTCCAACAAACCCATGTATATTCACTTTTCAAGCTAAATTGATATTGAGATTTTTCTTCCCAAGCTAAAACAATGAGACAGATAGCTGAGATGTCATCAGAGAACGCATAGCGAAGTGCCGACAGTTGCCTGCCAACAGGCTTGAGCGAATTCGGAAAACTCCATGCTTCGGAATTTAAGGCAATAATAAACCTCTATCGCAATTGATTAACAGGTGAAAAAGCTTTCTTTACACAGCTCTTTGAACATTAACTCTGTCATTTTGTCTGCTTTTTCTACTCAAAAGGCCTATGTTGGAATTGAGTCTGATGTGGTTATAGCGTTCCTTAGGGGTGAATGAGAAGGGATGATTCTGTTCGTTGAAAGCCCTTGAGCTTTTGATCAAAACTGGTTTCATTGTTTTTCACCGCTAAAAATAACGGATATAGATTGGTTCCCTTGTAGAAGAGTTCTGAAGGATAACACAAGCAATGTATCTTTGGGACTGTTGGTGAGTTATTTATTATAACTTAAAAGAAATACTGCATCGATTTTTAGACATTTTGTGTCGTGTATTTCATAAAGGTGAAGTCCTCCAGTGTGTCCACTGAAAGAGATAATGTCACACATGTCAGAGTGCCCATTTATGCTTTATGTACCCTTCATGGAACATTCTGTGCTTGGACCTTTACAGTTATTGTACACGTACTATGAAACAGAAAGGAAAATTTCTTGAAAATATAACTACTAAATTTCACATGAAACGATCGATGCAAGTCGGAACATAATAATGTTCCCACTTGCATCGATCGTTTCATGTGAAATTTAGTAGTTATATTTTCAAGAAATATTGGTCTGAGCTCGGTCTGTCAAGCCGGTATCCTTTATATCGGTTCCCAACAATGCAGTCGCTGGGAGTTCAAGTTCAGCTCATGCTGGCTTCCTCTCACGTCGTACGTGGGAAGGTCTGCCAGCAACCTGCGGATGGTCGTGGGTTTCCCCCGTGCTCTGCCCGGTTTCCACCCACAATAACTGGCCGCCGTCGTCTAAGTGAAATATTCTTCAGTACGGTGTAAAACACCAACAAAAAAAAAATTTATATCGGCTTCCTAAATGTATAGCATAGGTAAAGGTATGAAAGGCACATTGAAGTACACAACCTCGGTTGCCAACAGCTGCATCTATTTCTATATATATTTTCAGCATTGATGAATACATTCGAAAGACGGCTATATTTTATATGCGGTGTGATTATACGAGCGAACATTCACATAGTCTGATGTTGGAGGATTTCCAGCTGTGAATTATTCAATCTGTCATTTTAAGTTCATGTCTCAGTTGGTTAGCGCGCTAGCGCAGCGTAATGACCCAGAAGCCTCTCACCAATGCGGTCGCTGTGAGTTCAAGTCCAACTCATAGTGGCTTCCTCCCCGGCCGTAAGTGGGAAGGTCTGCCAGCAACCTGCGGATGGTCGTGGGTTTCCCCCGGTTTCCTTCCACCATAATGCTGGCCGCCGTCGAATAAATGAAATATTCTTGAGTACGGCGAAAAACATCAATCAAATAAATAAATAAATTTTAAGTTCATATCTTGTAGCGGCCTCATGCCTTGTCCTCACAACCAGGCCATACTCCACACATATAACACGAGGCATATTTGACCTTCACAGTCCCGTGGTGGATATCGAGATCATATTCATCATACCAATGGAATCAATGTCAGCAGATATTACATATAGGGTAGTCGCGCCTGTTCAAAATCTGTGCTCCCTCATGATTGTCCCTTCTATAAAATATATGTGTCTGAAGGATAAGAACAAAGATAACGCAAAGTTAGGCGCTTTCAGGGAGCCAGGCAGGTCAGTAAGTGTACTTGCTCGCTGCGACTTAGCCAGTTAATAAGGTTGCGTGTTCTAATCTAGTATTTGCTCCTCCAACTGAGCCTTTAAATTAGGTGGTTTGTCAGGTGTTTGGCGAAATGTGTACAATAAAAATGAAAGTAATACTCCTGCACTCCAGATTCTTATACACATAAACCTGGCAGTTCTCATAAAAATGAAAACTTTTTGAGCACGACATTAAACAGCACTAATCATATAAAGAAAGAAAGAAATATAGCAATAAATATAAATAAATACGCAAGTGGTCATGCTGGTCAAAGAAATCTGTAGATTCAAATATTTTACATAGTTCTTTACTTGTACATGCTTAGAACATTTTCTCACTGAATATATCACAGCTAAGAGGCGCGCACCATGTACTCACAAGGGCAAGTATATGGTGAGTATCAGTTCTCTCTAGACATTTACTGAAAAAATAACGTGATTGATTAGGATTGGGGAAATCATTTAAAATAACTTTGTTCTCGCAAAAAAAACTTCGTTGGGCCCAAACGAACCTAGATTAGTCTTTCTACTTTGCCCTGTCCATTTTTTGATGGTGGGAGGGGGAAAGGTTGGGGCTAGGAGAGAGCTGTGAGCCGGGAACGAGCCTGACGTAGGACACACACCGATATGGCTCTTTGTAAGTGTGCAAGGTTCGCATCCTTAACAGACATGTCTTTTCAAGTGACAACTTAATCATAGGGTGAGCTTCTTCAACGTCACCTACAAAAGCGCTGACAGCAAACAGGCGCCAAGAGGGAGTGTAACGTTTCTGCAAAAGGATGGTTCTTCATTCTCATTACTCACAGGAGAGCGCAAAATTGAATCGAGTTTAACAAAATACTCGTAAATAACGTAGTCCATTTCCTCGTACCCAAACAAGAGGTCACGTCTAACTATGTCATGTGACATTACAATCGATCATTTGGAGGACTTGGGGATAGACAGAGCTTCACTAAAACATTTCACTTCTCTAAAATATTTCTAATTGTCAACGTTCTTTAATTCTCATATGACACGAGCTTCATCAGGAAGTCGATAAATCAATCAATCAATTAATTAATCAATCAATCAATCAATCAATCAATCAATCAATCAATCAATCAATCAATCAATCAATCAATCAATCAATCAATCAATCAATCAATCAATCAATCAATCAATCAATCAATCAACAATTTACCGAGGATAAAGGGACAAACCCCCAGTCAGCAGACGACGCTGGGTCATTACTCAAAGTTAATTCGGCAAGCTCATCCATCAATTAGTCCAGGCGAGATGTGAGTTTTACCTTGTGATAGGTTTGTGGTAACAATGTTAACTCGGCGTATCCGTCCTCTAGGTGGTCGATTTCCGCAAGTCGCATGGAGCACACCCCAAGCAGCGGCTTCCGAGTAACGCTGTCATGAGAGTACACTTGAAATTCCAGGCCAGATTCGTCATTGAAATCACCCGAAGGAAGATCGGTAATTCTAAAATTTTCCTCAAAAACTGGATTCTATTGGAAAATAAGACAAAACCAGGTTATACATAACCACTTCTTTTCTCCCTGTTTCCCTGGCAGTACATGTATTATTATAGAATTGCCTGAGTCAGGAAATTATAACATAAAAATTTTAACATAAAAATACACGCAACATAAATATTTACTATGTTATCCCGTGGAGATATTTAATACCTCAGTGTTGCTGATTGCACCTGCAAAAGACCTTCCACAATTTTGGCAGTTAGCATATGTGTATAACATGGATTCTCTTTCATAGACAACGACGGAATATCAGGCTTAGTTAGGCGTAAGGCCTCTCCTTGACTACATAAACACAAATCAGATTAATAAATAAACTATAAAATCATCATCTGTCCTTTGATAGTTTAACTGACAATAAAAGTGATACGAACACGGCACAAATTTATTGTTACTTACCTGTGTTTTATTGACAATTTTTGTCTTGAATTTACTGGAGCGCCCAGGAATGAGAAACACCTTGACGTAAGGATTGAACAACTCCTCGGGTGGGGCGCCAACTGCCGACAAGTTATTTGCCTGTGAGAAATGTTGGTTACACTATATACATGTAGGTTACAGACAACTGATATCTACTTAATAAAATGAGCATGTATTGGCCAAACGTTTTGATCAATTTATTTGTTGAATATTTTTCCGAAATCTACACAATACTGTTACATAAGGACAAGATCGTGGCTTGAGCGGTGGGCCAAGGTAGCCTTACAGGCACTAAGAGCTGAAGATGGACTCCAGGTCTTTATCATTAGGGATAGCCATGAAAAGGTGCTGACAAGGAGTCAAATGTGGTCACTAGTGAGGCAGCACAATATATTACGCCATTACGACCATTCTACTAAAAGGATACAACATCTTTATGCGAGTGTAATAATGTTAAAAATCGATGTTAAGCAAACAGTCAAAACATTGGTCGACTTTAAAGCTATGGGTACACAGAAAATCTACATGCGCTCCCTCAGCTAGTAAAACCTACGGGTCTTGAGGAACAATAATATAAATATTTGTTTCATGTATAAAAAACCTTGGAACCGCAAGGTGTAAACATTGTACGCCTGAGGACATTGGTGGAAGGTATGAGCTACACCCCACGACACCTCACTATTACGAACACGGCTGAATGAAAGTAGTCAGGGAATAGTACTCATCTACGAGAGCATACTGTCGAGACTTGATGAATTATTCATTGCGCAAGTAGCGAAGGGTGATTCCTTCTGGTCCCAAAACAGACAGTGATAACAATTACAGTGTAACATTAAATCCAACAAACTGTCATATTAGCCAAGATCCTATCGCCAATAGGTGAAAAGGGCTTATTTCACATGAATGATTACCTCCCTATTCTGGTGTGAGAGATTCATTAGCTGTTCTGTAACCCTCATGCTATTACAAATGATGTACAAGTTATGATTATCTTCTTAACGCTTTAATGCATGCATAGACGACGCATGACAAGTGTTTGCATGTTCTGTTGCATATATTGAATACCTATCATTCCCAAATAGAAGCAATGTATTCGGTGGAATATTTGATTAATGTTATTGATGTTTAATGCCGCATATATTTTGTGTTTGTATTTGCTGGTGTGTTTTATTGACAGAGAAAACCCGATATGTAGAGCATCAACTTGATATCAGCATGTAACCTCTGTGGTTTTGGGCATCACCTGTGACATTTCTTCAGCTAACTCTGTCAGTAAAACTCTAAACATGTCAAACATGTATACATATGTAACACTGCAGTAGAACGTACGGGTTTATTAACACATGCCATCAGGGCAAGATATTAGCAAAAAGATATCTGAGACACTCTCTGGAATCTCTGAATAGCACAAAACGAAAGGCGAGAATGAAAAGGGAATGATGGCGAACGTCTTTCATTCAGTGATTCTTTCATACATTTAGTATAACTCTACCAATTAGCATAAATTTAAAACTATACATTAACCAAATTTCTCAGAAAAGCTATAGCAAACTTGCATCTGTCATTAACAGTTGTTCGTCTGAAAATGAATTAACCAAACATTTTTATAATAGTTAATTGCCGACATTTACAAATAATATGACACGTCGTTTTATTTTTCTAGGATCAATTCATGAACACTCGGATAAGGATATGTGTATTAGGCCAAACTAGCGACAAAAATAAATCCGTTTTCAACACAATCCCATACATTAGCAAAAAATATTTTGAAAGCTTCATTAAACCCAAAAGTAAGCAACACAATCTAACCTGTTATGTACCACTGTTTTTGCATGGGACCTAGTTTGTACACATGTAGCAATACTCGAAAACCGTGTCGAGGCTATGGGTAATTCAAGACTCTATTGTCTGGAGTCATTAAGACCGTTGATTTCCTTTGGCTTTCCATTACTAGACTATTATGGCAAATACATTTACTTCTGCCGCACTAAATGTTAAAGTGAATAATCCACTAGACATAACAGGCTGGTTCGTATCCAGGAAACCGTGATGCGGATACAATGGGGGAAATACATCCTATGCGTGTTATGCAGCTATCTCCAACTTACGATTTGCTGACTCATGGGAATGAGAAGAGCTTTCTTTAACAACAACCGTAAAGGTGGATTTGATTATCATTTGCCTTTGATAATTCTTTGAACCCTCAGTTATTAGTATCGGCAATCTTCTGGTAACTGACTCCGCATCATTTAATGACGATAGAGGATTACAAAATGGAATTCTCTGACCACAGATTTATACATCCACCGGTACGTAATGTGTAATTTACGAGAGAAGCGTGTACAATAAAGCAGAAATAGTGCACAAAGGACGAAGGTATCTCTTTGCTCATCAAGACTTCGGTTGCTCCAGGGAGACATGATATGGCGGTATTTGATTGAATACTTGTGACGAAATCAAAGAAACCTGTCCTGGCATAGATACAGAGAGTAATTCTTTTTTCAAGGAGATATAGTTTAATTAGATAATTGGACTTTTGAATAGTCAGGTACAAGATGTATTTAAATGAAGGTACATTACCTTTTAGCACTGACAAATTGATTCATGCTATAGGTGGTAAATTTTCAATCAGTTTTATGCCATTGCCTACTACGACGTCATACAATCTGAAAAAATGTCATTGAAATTTTAGAATTCATTCACGAAATAAAATCTGATCGCAATGGGCAATATGTTAATCCTTTTTCGGCATGCGGACATGCAGTCTGTGTTTGTTTACGAGTGTCAAACAGCGATCATTGTATTTTTGCTTCCCTTGCTGTACATACTAATCTGAAAGAGAAAAGCTTTGCAGATTTATTTTTATATTTATGTCGAATTTAAGTGGACGACTTTCATTTTCATAACATAAAAGAACGCAGTATCTTGTATGTGAAGAAATGTTTACTACCGTAATGTGCTTGAAAATGGAACCTTCTTTTTTAAGTGCAGCACCGCCTTTGGTGACATATCTCAATTTTGGTGGAGCCGAATGGAATGCTACACTGGGTACTTTACCTTGATAACTGTGACGCTGATTGAAGTTTTCGCTTCGTTGAACTGTAGATGGATCTCTAATGTGCCGACTGGCTGGACAGGGGACATTGTTCTCGGCATCCTCATCTCTTCCAGGTTTAAATCATGCATGAGGAGCGGAGTGTCAAACGGGAGGCCTATGCTTCCGCGCCTCTGCAAGAATAGAAGAAGACCAATAAAGCCTTTGGCGATAAGTCAAGCCTAGGTGTGTTGTTTGAATGGAGCTATTCTGCTGGAAATAAAGCCTTTCCCGACACGAAAGGCCTTAACACTACAATTGTTGAACACTCGAAAATCGGGGTAATAATACTTTGTCACCTAACCTCATTGCCTGTGAACCAATTCTGCGGATTTACGCACAGAATAAATGAAATTGTCTAGACATTTGAAATCCCCCAGCTTATTGTCCAGATGGAATTGCGTTTAATTCATTTGTCATTTCGATTTGTCGACGCTTACCGCTGAACTTTTGGGTAGCGGGGAAAAGTGAGATTTACTCAATGTGAGCTTAACCTCAAAACGAGTGTTATTGGAATCATGGATAGCGCCGTGGACAAAAAGCGACAGTATCCCGAGACATACCGTTAACCGTTATAATACAACTTACTTGAACGTTCACAGGGACATTTGTTTCAGTTTTTCCAAAGCACATATAACATGTTGATTATAGCAAAGTACCAGGAGTAAATTCATACAGCTGCAATTATAACGCAAAGAGCCTTCGCAACAGTCATCAAGGGGGTGGTTTTCAGAAAGGCGTGTTGGGTGCTCACGATCGTTGTAACATAATCTGAGAATCTCTCTTCGTACAGCAAAAGAAAATCACAGCCCAGTAGCAATACAGTTTATGATCTAAAACAAATATCACTACCTGGTCATGTGTAGCATTTTGTTCCATTACAATACATCATGGTTTGTTAATGAGCATTAACAGTGTTACTGTGTGCTTATTATAGCCAAACAATATGCTTCAGCACCCTAAGGCAATAACCTTTCCAGACAATTGTCAACAAGTCATGGTCATGCAGTTAATCCGTTACCTCATTTCCGTCTAACCGACCTGTTTCTTTTATCAGAAAATGCCAAATGGAGTGATTCTTAACCGCGGTTGGGAAAAATTGTTGTCTGATTAATGATTCCTCAGCCCGCCGTTCTGAGCTGTAAGAGGCGCCGTGGGGGAACTGTAATAAGGATGGTATAAGCTCTTTCTCCACCTTGTCATGTCCCTGGAGAAAACGGTTAACAGCACGTGGCTTGCTTTCCTTAACACATTCCATCAGTGCAAGCCTTGTGTGTTTTTTCTGATTACATCACATGGCGGTTTAACAAAATTGAAATTCGTCTTGAAATCTTTTTTTGAGCGAAAATTGGTTCATTGATTAAAGTCAGAGGCTTAAACGTGTAACCATTTATATGTGCTTGAACAAGAAAAGCCTCCATATAAGTGTAAGTTGACTTAAAATATTGGGTGCTGTCTGGACATGGTTGATATTTTCCCCAGGTGTTTGACACACTTTCATTGCAGGTGTCTACTACCGTGTTCAAACAGAAGAGCTTGCCACCAGAATGTCCTGAATCTAAATAAAGGTAATTTAACCAGGCACTCCATTTTTATGATTTCATGATTTTGTCGTCCGGTTTTTTCCGTGTAATAGAAGTTTAATATTATTTAGTTTCTTTTAACGTGGAACACGTCAAGCTTGGACTGTGCAAATTAAGATGCAGTGTCTGAATAATGCAACGTGACATTGATGCCATCATTTCATAAAATCGTACTTCACTTTTCAAACTAAAATTACAAGTTATCCCGATGGTGATTAGCGTTAGGGGCTATTAATCCACAAAATGGCTAACAGACTTAAATCAGTTATAGCTGTAGTCTGACAGATAAATTCCATTAGGACATCGATGCTGTATGTGCGAATGGCAAAACTCTAAAAAAAAATTACGAGAATCATACTTCAGTAATAAAGTGCACCTTCGACCGACGAGATTCTGTCAGTCAGGTAATATTCCATAATGCCACTACTATTATTTGACCAGTGATACCTTGGAACACAATTAGAAAGATTATGGTCCTTTGTGAGGCTATTTAGACAATAAAATGGCGCGTAACGTGTGAAAAATCTAAAAACCTGTTTACTGCATTATTCAGCATCTGTGTTATACTTACTGGAAATATTTTGACATTAGCATTAGCGTACACTATTTATTTATTTGTTTGATTGATGTTTTACGCCGTACTCAAGAGTATTCCATTTCTTCGACGGAAGTAAGCATTAGGGTGGAGGAAACTAAGCAGAGCCCCGAGGAAACTTACGACCATCCGCAGGTTGCTCAAAGACCTTCCCACGTACGTTCCGACAGGAAGCCAGCATAAGCTGGACTTGAACTCACTGCGACCGCATCGGTGCGAAGCTCCTGGGTCGTTGCGCTGTGCTGGAGTGCTAACCTCCTCGGCTCGGAGGCCCCATTTATTATTTAATTTTACGATACACAGTGTTCTGTGTGTTACGCATTGACAATGTCAGTTCCGATAAACGCCAAAAAGAGTTACCCACCGCCACTTTCACTTTCTTTTTCAAGTAGCTAGAAGGTGCCACCGGATTGACTGTTTGATCCAGGGCCTGTAAACTGCTTACGACCAGAGAAGAAAGTGTAGCTCTTCGGTCCATCCGGGGTCTTGGTTTGCCTGCACTCGCTGTGAAAATTCAACAAAACGGTCAGAAAAATGACAATGTTCTGACAGTTTCAAACAAATTTGCATAGATCATAAAACTTATTTACTGGTCTAGCCTACTAACTAGCCTAATAACGTTTATGATGGATCCCACGACAGCACAAGCCTATCAAAAGGTAATTGTTACATCAGGTACTATGATGTGTTCAATAATACATTAAAACTGTTTTATACACAAACATTTAAGGCAATGACACAATTCATAAAAAAGGGAACAGTTCAGTTAACTAATGCTATAGCTCGGGAAACATGGATGAATCTTACAGAGTTGTTCGCTTTATTTTGTTGATAAAAGGAAATGAGTCGCTGTAACTACTTAATAAGGACACCTCACTATCAGTCTACACGTACCTCTATGGCACCAGTAAACCAACAACAACGGAACAAGATACCACGATATTAAATGAACGCGGCGCACCAGTAGTGTTGTTACGTTGACTATTGTGAATTTCAACTGGCTTTTCAAAATAAATTAGGCATGAAGTACCGGTTCAGTTTACGATTTGTCTGTCAGTGTAACTGGATGGAATCAGCCCGTGGAAGTGGGTAAACCAAATTTACAGGAAAGCCAAACAACATACTGAAGGGGACAGCAAACCTCCTTAAACATTATCAAACAAAGGTATTCACGGTACAGTGATAAAGATCAAAGTATTTTCATAATACACATACATCGACATTACATAGTAAGAATAAAACGGCCATTGAGAAGTTAAGCAGAGTCAAGCAGAGATCTTTTAATGGCAAACTAACAAATACATTGTTGTGTTATTGGTAAATTATCTTTATAAAACTATCTTGTGATTACTGTTTATGGCCTGTCATACACTTTTTATTGTATTTTATTGGAGGCTTGTTCAAGGTTCTGGGCTCAGGTGGGATGTTTTAAAATTGATACGACTGTACGATATATTCACCAGTGTGATACATCTATAAAATGTGCAGACATACATTTACAGTACATAGTGATGGATAGAGGAGGCAAAATCTATATAATTAAACTGTAAAATGACTTTAGATTATTTCTGTATGCATTGTGTACGCATTGTACATAGTAAAATACATGTATATATGGAATATAAAAAAAGAGATTGTACACATACAGGCGAGGGAAATTATAGATATGGCCTCCACTGGTTACGATTCTTAACATGGGCATATGTTGTGTACTTGTAAGTGGAAGATATACATGTACACCTCCGCCTATCACATTACCTGAAAACTGCTGTGGTGTTCACATTGGCAAAATGTTATATTACAAACCATGGCCAGATTGGCTTTCAAAAGAAAGTTGTGGGACAGGATTTCAAGGTATAGATCTTGATTTCTTTTAGCCCACGCATACATCATTGCAATTTGTTCTACTTGCAAGGTTTCTGCTTGAAATCCCCATTCTTTTCAAATGTCATAATCCATAGCCAATTTATCATGTTCTTTCGAATCTCATCCCAGATCATATCTGAGTTCATCTATAAGAACATAAACTAAAAACGTCCTGTCTAAAAGATAAATGCTTCTGACATCTCGAGAATGTCCATGAATGTATGTATGTTGTATATATCCTGCCACTTGACCCAGTATTACCCAGGGTGAAGGCTTCCTATTTGATTGGTCACCTGTGTAGGTGTGTACTGGTACTGGTCGATACTGTGGAGCTATCTTGATACTGTGATACTGACTGCTCAATTATTAAGGCTTTCGCACCTGTTAATGGACATGGTTAATAATCATCCATGAGAATCTTAAAGAGAGGACAATCAATAATTGATCATCAACGGTTTTGCGCTACATGTGTACAGGTTTAAAGGAAACGAACACAATATTCAACATATATATATATGTAATTCAAATATCGGGCCCACATTCTCAAACCAGGAAACAACCGTCTATGTGCAATGTGATTGCCAAAAATAAGACATCAGCCGAGGCACGGTCGCTTACATACGGTTCTCGTAGTAATGAGTGTGAGTGGTGTTCCTGAAATGAGTGTGAACGGTGTTACTGGAATGGGTGTGAGTGGTGTACCTCAAAAAGGCGTAAACAGTGTACCTGAAATGGGTGTGAGTGGTGTTCCTGAAATGAGTGTGAGTGGCGTTCCTAAAATGAGTGGGAGTGGTGTACCTGAAATTGGTGTGAGTGGTGTTCCTAAAATGGGAGAGAGTAGTGTTCCTGAAATGGGTGTGAGTGGTGTGCCCAAAATAGGTGTTAGTGGCGTTCCTGAAATGAGTGGGGGTGGTATTCCTATAACGAATGTGAGTGATGTTCCTAAAATGGGTCTTAGTTGTGTTCCTGAAATGGGAGAGAGTGGTGTGCCTGAAATGGGTGTGTGGTGTTCCTGAAATGAGTGTGAGTAGTGTACCTGAAATGGGTGTGAGTGGTGTTCCTAAAATGGGTGTTAGTGCTGTTCCTAAAATGGGTGTTAGTGGTGTTTCTGAAAACGTGTGTAAAAAGGTGTGACTGGGGTTCCTCCCAGGAAATCGTGTATAATCGACCGATAATCGGTTCGTGTTTACCTTCTTTGATTTAGTGTAAACATCAACCTAAATAAAACATCTCTCGTACTTCAAATCCCATGCAAAACAAGAAACCTTTGACCGGATTTTCGTCGCAAAAACGGCTCTGCAGTGACAGTCTTCCCCACAAGGGGGCATTTATCTTCGTTAACAAAATTTTGCCCCGGAGTGAATGTCACGTAATAATTCTTTCAGAAGACTAGGGACTGGCTTTTTTGTTTATCAAACTCGGCAAGACGCCACTGGAAGTTGGTGATGGGTAAACATGGACAAGGAGACTAATCAGTCAAAGAATGGTGAAGTCTTCTCTTGAAGACTTTTTCCTCCGACAACGGATGTGAAGCAGACCTTTTCCATTACCCTTCATTTCCATTACCCTTTTAGAATTTGTAATCCCTTGATTTGGACATCTTGGACTGATAATCTTGTCCACAAGCAGAGTGAGCCACATGCTTTGTGAAATAGGCTAGTGGGCCAAGATTATGAACTCCTGCTGGCTTTAGTTTATGACCCAAGATAATCAGTCCAATTTAAAAAAAACATTCAAATGGACTCAGTACAACATTGATCTACCTTGTATTTTTATCGGGCTCTTAACAATTACCAGCAAGGAGTTGCATGAACACCTGACACGGGAACAAATGGAGATCCTTGTCCTCTGACGTTACACAAAACTGCCAATGCACAATTCCACAACATCCATGACGTAAATAGCATCAGGTATTCCACTTGCCCGAGGATGGAATGGTAGCATAGTTTTAATCATTGATTGCTTTGAATGTCTGTCACTTACGACGACATTTCGCAACAATGCCGAGTGCACGTTGATGTCTATAAACAAGAATCTCTTCATTTTTTTCGACATACTCAAAGTTACACTCCTGAAACTTGAGGTATGTTGGTGAGAAATTATGGCGTCGTTCTATTAATTGTTGTCGCGACATTTTGTCGGCAGCGGGATTAGGGATTGAATTTGTAAGCGCTTTTTTCAGACCAAAGCACAATGCGGTAAGATGTTGGGAGCTCTTGATATTGATCAGAATCGAGAATTTCCCAGCTCTATCTCCTGGGGTTTGCCCAATTGTTCGTGTTTCTTGACAAGTGTCTTTACTCCGGCAAGTAGAAACTTTGAAAGGAAATCCTTGCGACCGCGTTGTGGGATTGCAACGTTATCATCTCTTGGTCAACGATTCGAGCGACAGCAACTGAATTGTACTATTAAGTTTCACCTTTTATGTGACTCCTGTCTTTCTTTCTATGACAGCTGCACAGAGATGAAAACCATCACTTTATTTAAATCTACATTTACCCTACAGTAACAGATCTGTTTGCAAAGAACGCCAAAGAAAAGTGAATCCTGTTCCAAAAACCAAGGTCTGCACCAGGTTATCTTAGCCACACAAACACAAGAATCTATGTCGCTGTTGTAGTTTATATGAACAAAGCACAAAGTGGCTTTGTAAAACGAAACTTCGTCTGTAAAGAAATACGTGAGATTCTCATTATATTTCACCAGGACAAGGGAGCATTATTAATAAGAAATACGTATGATCATTACAAGGTAAATATAACGAGTTCAAGCCCCTGTCCATTGTACAGGACACTGGACGCAGACATTACTGATATTACACGCATGCTGGAGAAACATGTTGGCTTGGCTGCCGAACTAGTCATACGCGAAAGTACCGGTAGGAGCTAGGAAACGAGATCCTGATATCTGCCCAGTGGACATACGCTGATCGACACCATCGTCCTCGAAATAATATGGTGACAAGCAATATATGATTTCTAAATATTTTTGATTTTTACAAGATTGTTAAGCATATCTATCGTAATTTAACTTATTCAATAAGGTATCAACAGATGTCGTATAATATGGCATTTTAATCATAAATTAGACCTGTTGCTTTTCTTCTGAGATGTTTTTTCGGAAGTAGATGTCTGATTCTTTATGTGATACTTTGTTTTATAGTTTTAACTACAAAGACACTAACCTGGAATAGCTGTATTTTAGCGATACCAAAAATTATTGTTTATAATTGATTTCTGGAAGTGTAACATGATCTCAAACGACAGAGAAGACGCCCCCACTGAATGGGATTGGAGAACAAAGCGGTGATAAATAAATACAATGTAAAAACATGCTTAGTTCACAAATACAAATGTGCATTTGTCTTGTTTGGTGCTTGTCAGTTCTGATCTAATGGGGCTGTGTCGTGAACAGATGAAGCGTAAATGCCTCAGGACATGGTTTTTGTTATTAATACCTCGTGAGAGATGACGAACTGTTACAATTTGGTGTTCGACTGAACGTTTTACTCTCCAATGGTACCAGGTTCAAGACACTGGAGTGTTGTACTCGGTGCACCATCCCCCCTCCCACCCCCACTCTCTCTTTCTCTCTCTCTCTCTCTCTCTGTCAACGAAAGTGGTGGTAAGAATATCTAGCCGGGAGGCGGAAGGATGTTTTGCGCGGCTGGCAAGCACGAGAACGTAGTCCAATCTTGTCTTCCGTCCCCACTGGATCAATAATAAGCCAGCTCAAGTTATTGGCCAGGTCCGTTTAGACGTGTGTGGACATGATCCTGGATCCCGATGGCTTTATATACGGCCCCGTTAATGGCTGTTGTGGACAATAGACAATTCTGCTATGAAATCTGTCACATGGACAGGAGCTCGTTTTCTTTAGCTGCATGTTAATCGTCAACGATGTAAGGGTTGAAATTACTACTGTCAGCTGTGAGCACTACACCATGGTGTCTTGTTCTAATTTATGACTGATCAAAGCACGCTCAGAAATTTGGCTTTCCCCAGTCTCTTTCAGACGAAGATTATCTCCAGGGCACAGGAATCTTCTTGTCAAATAGATGGACTTATAATTAGTGTCTTAAAGTTTCCACGCGCAGCCCCCAGCTCAAAGAGCCTTGGCTACCAAATTATCTGGCATGGAGAGTCCTGGTACTTCGGATATTTCGCGAGACGAACAGTTCACGTGAAATCATTGTTCAATGCCAGGTGTACACGCTCATTACGTACACTCTACGTGCTAATCTCCTTGGCCACAGGTGAATAAACTGCTTAAATACTGATACACAAAAGGTGGAATAAACACTGAAGTACTAACATAAAGAGTTGGACAAACATTTTTTTTTACCGTACAAACAGAACAAACGGCTCAACTTATACCATACCGGTGCACATGATGGCATGGTGAACATGTGAATTTTCACTCGATTTTTGTTGAAATGTACAAAGCGTATGAAAATGAAGTTTGTTCTGCTTTGATTGGAAAAGTCACATACGACAAATCACACCGTGTGAGCGCTCGTTAAGCAATACATGCATGAATGACCCAATGTTTCAACGCAATAACCAACTGCGAGTTTTGGAGCTGGCCGTTTGGTTTATGCTGCAGCTCATCTTTCACCAAACAGGTATATGCGTAAATCGCTCTTATAAAAAGGCATCCCACAACTGCTGGACTTCTTTGTATAAAGAACAGAGCGAAACTTCGCTAGATCCTGGCAAAAGTCAGACCACACCTAATGTAAAGGCTTAAACAGAGGAAAACAGACGAAAACAAACAGAGGAAAAAACACTTGGAACAGTGAAGTAATAAATGAAATTAAATCACCAAGAAATAATAAATTACTTAGATGAAAGCACCTGCGCGGTGAGATTATATTTGCTCTTGTGAGATTGGGAAAATGGAGGCAGTTATGGACAGGGGTTGGCATGATTGACCACGACTTCTATAGATGTTGGTTTGGACAAAATTAATGATGCTGATGTTGTAACACGTTATCAATCGGCATTGCAGGAATCGTTACTAACATGTTTGCTCGGGTAAGGTTGACAGCCTCGGGTTATGATATAAGCTGTATTGTTAAAGCTCACAAACATGACCACATCCACAACACACCATGAAAATATAGAGGTATAGGTACTGTATTAAGGGTTAAAGCAATGCTCTACTGGCGTTTTACGATGGAACGAAATATAATTACAGATTATTTGAGTTGATCAATAGTCTAGCACCAGTATGTCTAAAATTAGCTATATACGAACAACAAGAAGTGAAAGGATATTACTGTCTTGTGGCGTGGCGGCCACCAGGTTCAACCTCCTCATTTCGGCCAGTGAGTTACTGCGGCGGATTTGAAAGCCAGCCATCATGGCGGCCGAGACGGCTCCCGCCATGAAATCCACGGGACTGTCGCGCCGGAAACGAACCCGCCGGCCGTAGAACCGGAAGCCGTCATCAAAGTCATAAGCCTCTGTCGAGTAGTCGGATTCTCCTGTGGTGAAAGAGAAACTAATATCAGCAACTTGATACAATTATAGCAGGAGAAAGCAGAGCATCTACTGTTCGGTATACACGCCTACCGGACGTTATCAAGCCACCCTGTTAATTTGTTGTCCCTCAGTTTTGACCTGGTAAATGAGCCTATAGATATCTATAAATCAAACAAGAAGCGTTGTAAAGGAAAGTAGTAGTTTAGTTCCCAGCTTAACTGAACTGGCCTAAGGATAAAACACAGAGGTGCTTTAGTTGATTAACTGTACAGTGCTATCAGGGTGGAAAGTAATAAACAAATTAGGTGATGTCAATTCTTGTCTCTCCATCTCTCATCAGTCGCTCTGCTCAGCTGTTAAGCTGATAAATACTACGCCTTGCGTGCAATGATTTATTTATCTCCTTGAATGGTGTTTAACTCCGTAATGAAGAATATTTCACTTATACGGCGGCGTTCAAGTTCATTAGAGGAGGAAATAAGAGTGACTGTAGAAAATCACTGCCGTTTGTCATGCAGCTGACACATTTTCTGACCTAAGACCACAGCCGAACAAGCCCGAGTTGGATTCGAACCGGCGACCCCATTTGTCAGGGCTGACCAGCTGCAGCTAAAACAACACTTGTTCGACCAAATCAGCGAAGCCTTTCAAATGGCCACAGGGCAAAACGCATGGGGTTTCCGTAATATAAAAGAGATTAGCAATCCTCATTAAAAAATGACCATGGCGTAACTCCACGTCACCAATGTTGTGACAATATAAAAAGACAGGGCATGAAAATGGGGATTGACATATGAATACTGCTGTTGTTAAAGAGAATTGTACTAAAGAATATGGAAGAGAACAATCACTCATGTAACACAAACTGTTCATAAACTTGTCAGTCAGCTAATGTTCCAGCCAATCGACTAACCAGAAGTCCGTTCAGAAGATAAACAAATCAATGAATCAATCATGCAGGCCTTCGTCAAACTTCAGTTGGGATGGTAAAGCGTATGTGAAACCAGAAATATATCTGGACGAAGAAAGATGGATTCTGGTCCGTTTCTGACAATGGCGTTTGAGACAGGGGATTTGATGGAGGTGGAACGTGTTTTCATATACAAAATATTTACACAATATAAACATTTACAAATCAGATATAACATTTCGGATTTATGAAAAAGTGTATTCCCTTTTAAATAAGTTATTTTCCAACAGCATATCGTAGTACAAAAGATAACACCACAAAGAGTAAATGCAAACTACCGCAGTGTTGCAGTGTCCATCTGGGCAACAAGCCATCGGTGAAATTTTGCTTCTCGTCAGTTTACCTCGTTAGGGGTTTATTCTAACTGATCATATATAATCATGCATGATCATGTACTTCACTGGTCTAGAATTACTCAAAATCACACATATTTGAGAGGTTTACAAATGTTTACAGGAAAAAATAGTGTGATCGAAGATTCGCATGAGAACAGAATGTCTCAAACCAAGGAAATGGAGAGCCAGCCGTCAAAGCCAGCTCCAGTTAGTCTTATTGATAGTTAGAACCTGTTCTACTGATTATGTTTTGTTGGCTTCTGTTTGGGGAAATTAAAATGTGGCGTGCGCAGAACACTGTTCGTTATTTTAATGAGTGTAATTCAGATAATAAGGCAGATAGAGGAAGTGTGCTGTAGATCAAGCCTCTTTTAACACGTCCACATAACAGGTACGTCATCTCCACCAGAATGTTACCAGGAAGCCCAATAGAAACATGCGATGAAAACATCTCTATAACTGCCGCAGGTCACGAACATCCGCGCTCAGATGTTGTCCGTGGAAGACATCTCCGGTGTACTTTTGGTTTTATGAAGGTCCCACATGGCGTCGCTGAGTTTAATATGTAGCTTGCATCCGTGTGAACAATGAATGGCTGCAGCAATGTGTTGGACATGGTTGTGAATAGTGTCGTTACTCTTTCATTAATGTTTACATTTAGAACCTGTGCACAGGCCAATTTTATAACAAATAATCTTGTAGTAAACCTTGCTGTTGTTGATGTTCTTGTGACTGACACAAACCTTGTGTCTACAATAAGAAAAAAGTGTGTGTAGACTGGTAATGTCGTTTTCAACGTGAATTCGATGTATTGGTTATACACGATGTAAACATACAGAAAGATGGAGAATGCAACATTCTTTCCTGTTTACGGGCTACTCTCATCAAAGCTTTATACTGCGCACAGTCTTTCCGGATGGGTCCTCAATTCATGTGGAAATTAACTAACCGCTAGACTCACACAAGGCACCGGAAGTGCAAACTGCTAGGGAATGGTCAGTGGACTACGTGCCTTTTAGCTGACTTCCTTCAGACAGGAAAAGACTAGTCACATCTAGGGCATGTCGCAGTAATCCTCCATACTGTTATCGATGAAAAATATTGACTAAAAAACAATAGTCAATCGCCAAGGTCTTAAGCTGTTTAAGTTCATAGGTGAATGACCAGCGTGGAATGTCATCCGTGTTTTGGTTTTATATCTAATTTCACTGCAATATCAAAGGCAATGTTTGCCAAGATCACTTGCAGTTTGCCTGATGAAATGAGTTAAAGAATTAGGCGTTTTGCACGTATTGCACAAGTCATTGTGTTGAGCCTACACTTTGAATGAGGTGACATTTGTACATGTATGTGACACATCAATCTATTTCCATGGGTCGCTAGGCTTTGCTGCATTCACCTTTGTAAAAGTTCAACTGAAGTAGACACGATTCTATAACCTCGTAAAACCTCGACTTCGTGTTATCTACCCTCCAGCGGAAATTCTGGAAGCAAAGCCGTTCAAAAAGTTCCGAATACAAACATAAATACGCCCGACGTCAGTGAATGCTAATTGGCTGTCTGCAGCATTACTTGCACGCACATGTTTTGTAGCTGCCCATTGTTATCAGCAGACGTTCGAATACCAATCAGTCAGCCAGGTTTCTCTTGGATTCCAGAATTTGTTTGTTTCTTTTTTTTTGAGCCGATAAGTAATGTGGCTGCATTTGAAACTTTTAAACCTTTCCGCTAGCTACTCATGAGATATTATCATGTGAAAAGATAGTCACGTGTCTGTCAGTTAAGTGGACGAGAAGGTATTTGAAGACCTCAAATAATGGACTGCTGTTTGATGGATTTCCCCTATTACGATTGCATTCACGCTTCGCTTTGTCTGTTTCTGCTGCCCAAGTGCATAATGATACACAAGAGATGCCAGATCGAACATCCAACACAAAGTGGTCATTCTTACACACGGTTCCCCCAATAAATTGCACATTGAGATTAGCCAATTGCTTCAGTGGACAAACAGAAATGGTTCTTCCCGTGTCATTGTATAATCCTTATCTCCTTCAATGGAAGACACATATCATTGTTTTATATCCACATTTGTGCTGGGATTGCGTTACCATGGAAATACAAAGCACGGGTTACAGTGACATTTTAGCCCCTGGTTTGTACAGATATCAAGGTTCAGGTACGCTCAAGGTTCAACTGGGCGGATCATTGGTATAATTATGTAGTGCAAATGATATTATTCTCTCTCTCTGGACTATATTCATGCTTCCACTAAAATGCACCGCACAGAGGTAATGGTCGATATATGCACGTGATCGTTCAACTAACTCAATCAGCTGTTTGCTGGGGGGGGGGGGGGGGTACCAGGTATAATGTTTCCGGCAGAGAGAAGTAGGAATGTGCTATCAGGAGGCGTGATGAATATGCTCTATTCGCAGAATTTATAACCTAGACGCTTGGTACTTTACATCTACAGAAGAAACCAGAAAAGGAACTGAACAGTCAAGAGAGTATGTGCTGAATGTGTACTGTTATTATTTTTAATGATTGTATTTACTCCTATTGTATTATTACACAGGTATTTGATAATGCACATCCATGAAAGTGACTAACCGATGGAAACATTTAACAAATTTTGCATTTGGTGCACTGTAACATAAGGACGAGGCAAAGAAATTTAGTAACAATCAATGAATTAGTTCTTGTTTCATTGCGCATCTGGAAGAATCGTTTGAAATCGTCAATTCTACCCTGTTGTTAGTTGCGGGCCGTCTGCAAATGTACATATTAAATAGAGATGACCTTTCAAACAACATCGAGTGTGTTACGCAACACGTTTACCTGCTCAAAATAATATCATTTCGTGCTGTTTATTTCGACATATAAAAGAGTTTGAATTTGTTTACTTGGAAGATTACTTTTATGATTTATGTAACGGTGAACTATCAGAACTTCCTTCAGTGATAAAAGTGTTGTTTCGCACAGTTTATAGATATCGCTTTTGTTTTCACATTTGGTATGTTTTACACCCAAAGGTTATGCCGTTGAAAAAGAAACGTCTTGTTTCAAGACGTTCCAATTTGAGCTCAGCGGTATGACGTCATAATACATGTTCAGTAACTTTTTTACGTTTCTACGGCGCGCAACAAGAAGACACGACGTCATACATACGCAGCTTTGACGTATTTGTTTTGGCCTAAGATTGCCGTTGATTGATCTAAAATGCATGACCTCTGCGGAGGGAGAAAAGCAGTAACAGCATGAAATATACAGGTTTTGCCAAATTTTCTTCGTTTTTAGGGGTACAATACACCTGAACACCTTCGTCTTGGTATTTGTTGTGTAACCTGATATTGCTGCAATTTGCTTCGTACCTCGTCAGATCCCTCGAATGCTGCGCATTCTCGACATTTTATTCGATACGAAACTAAGTTCAGCCTTATCGGGTTACACAACAAACGGTGTTAAACCCTTAAACAACTTCCATAACTCATCTCAATACATTTCAAAAATGTGAAAGTGATACAGCCTAAATTATTGGCTGATTTTCTTCAGTGCGTCATACAAATGAGATCTGAAATTCAGTCCAGTGACGACAAAAAAAAAAAAAGAAACACAAATACCTTTGTCTGATGTCAAAATGAAAACCGGCGACTCGGAAAAGGTTACTGGATCGATTTTCAAGGCAACAATAAACTAAAAAATTATCTTTTCTTAAGAACACTTTCTCATCATTATGAAAATTTAATCATAGAAGAAAATATGCCTATTACTAACAGTTAGTCCCAAAGATAATTTAACTTTTGGCTCAGCTTTTAAAGATATAATTTATTCCATTTAACGTGGACGTGTGAACATATTGACTAAAATAGCAACAGGCGTTTCCACTTATCGGTAAAATTGTTCGCAACAGTTAAGTGGGAGATGAAGGGGAAAGGTGTTCGCTGTGAAAACATTCACATTGTGACCAAAATAGCACCGGAACTTCCAACTGACTGTGGCAGAGCAGATTGCGTGGGAACAAAACCTTGTGCTACGGAATGGAAAGGCTGAGGTAAACCGTCAGTTCAATTACACCGTGAATTGAGGCCAGCCTGTGAAATGTGTGTAACACGGCACGGTATTTAAAGGTTGTCTTGGAGTGCTGCTCGATTCATGGGCGCCACCAATACAACGCTCTCTTTGATGTGAAATTGAAAATGACTTGCTATTGCGGTTAACGTTAAATAGAAACTCAAACGAAAGCAGCATGATTGCCGGTGCTTTCTAACTATGAAAAAAGTTGTCCTGTAGGAACGCTGCCAATGGCTATTCTCTGGCCGCAGCTCATACCAAAAACAAACAAAAAAACTTGAGGGCGATGAGGACGAAAATGGTCCTTCCTGTAACTCATCCTGCACTTTAGGGCGAAAATAACTATTACTTGTCGACTCTGTATAATTCATTACGATTGTCTTTATTTTCTTTAAAACTTTCAGTTTTAGGATATTAGTGATATTTGCCTGTGACATAAGGCAGTGACAAAATAACAAGTGCAAACGTCAAACTGAGGCAGCTCAGTGAGAAGATGCGTAAGGCAGTCTTACGTATTTCACAAGGAAACGTTTGCTCGAATTATTACAATATATACTACTAAATTCAATGCCAAGGAAATGTATTCATTAAATGGAAGGAGATATAAAACCAAAACTACCATTCTTGATGGGGTAAGAGAGATATTTAGAAACAAATATACATACGTACATGTACATGTGCGTCTAATGAAGGCCGGTACTATCCTGCTGCTTCCCTGACGTGAAAGAGAACATGTCTGCTTGTATGAGTCTCATAGCATCTACATGTATCGCTGTGCATTATATTTCATGTAGAATTGGTAGCAATGAAATACTAAAAACGGCTGGTGTCGTCACGTCTTTGAAATGTTTAGGCATAACATTTGAAAGTCTGGTGGAATTACTACAGCAAGGAAGAAGTCAAATTACTGAATTAATGATATTTTATGTTAGAAAGATCTGTGAAACGCCTATTCAATTGGTATGACAGTATGACATAATGTTAAGTATGATAAACATTCATCTCACATTAAATTGACTAGTAATGTTGTCCATTGTTGGCAAGACATGCGCAGTACAGCTAGCCTAGCTATCTGTCTACAGGATCTCGTTTTTACACCATGCTTTTAAAATTCATAATTTCCGATAATTTTAATATCTCAGAAACACTACATCTGATCTCATATTATCTTCTGTTTCCGCGATAAAATTCTATAATACTACAAATGTCGTGCCAGCTGTTGTAGGTTTCGAGGCCTTTAACATTACTTTAAAATCACCAAAAAACACCAAAACAAATAAATATACACTTCAGGATTTGAAATGTAGCTGTCCTTGTATCCTTTTTGTCACCCAAAGTTATCGCTTTTACTAGAGGGCATAAACAAATTGTTTTACCTTTTAGTATTGAAGTTCTTGTGTATTATTGTCTATTTCTTTCAGAGAGTCGCTTATTTTCTCAGTGTGACTGCTTGAAAAATCAGTCAGACTCGCTACCAAAATTGCGACACGTAACAACATAAGCTCTACACATTGATATGTTTGTTCACATTACTTCACATCATTGCGTGGAAAATGTGGTTAGAACACTTTTAATAATTCACAATGTTAAAGTCCACAAGCCCCCTGACGGGAAGAACCCATTGCCTCGAGTGACGCCATAATTATTTAAAAACCAGTGGCTTGCTGGATATTGGGAGGACTTCAACATTTTTGTTCTAATTTCATTTTTTTTGCAAGAATATGAACATCCGACATACCCATGTGTAGAACTTGTGTTATTACGTCCCACTAACTAAAAGCAATTTTGGCAGGGAGTATGACTGATTTCGCTGAATATAGGCGACTCTCCAAAAAAAAAATAGACTATAACGTTGTGGTTTACGAGCTCAGCTACATAGTGGGTACAATGCATCGGAGACACGAGTAGCATTACTTTATTTTTTGGCATTATTTTTTATGTTTTAAGCTGTAATCAACAGTGGTCAGATGGTAACTACAGAGAAAACCGTACCGAACTGATTACGGGAAGAACCGCCACACTTTGTCAACCGCAGACGAACAAGCTGCAGAATGATTCGAACACTTGGTCTCCTCGGTCAAAGCTTAACCATGTGGACATTGGAAAAATCCATTATACAGCTTGATTGGCTTGGCTTTCAAAATAATAGCCGTCATTAGCATGATGAAGCTTCTCTTGCTTTTCACTTTTGTCTCCCTATGTAGACATGGTGTGTGGTATGCTGTTGTCGTTACCAGCCGTATATGTACAAAGAAAATATTGATTTTTTTCAACGTCACTAAACAACAATGCGGTAAAGTGTATCACACTGTTTTATCAAATGTATTACTCTGTATCCAGAAACGAATGCTTTCTGTCAAAGGCCTACAAAATGTACAAGTTGTAGAATAGAGAAGGGGATTGGCATGGACTTGATTTCGTGTGAATCACTAGCATGCAAGTTTATTTCAAACAAAGTGGAGAGTTTGTTGTTACTCACGCATGTTTGTATCTTGGTAAAACATATTTAAACATATTTGTATTTTATTGGTAAACCATAGGCATGCAGTAAACAAATGCATAGTTTGGTGACAATTGGTCTTTGGCTGATTGAATTGATTGATTGATTGATTGATTGATTGATTGATTCAGTGTCCCACCTGGAGACAAGCCTACGGTCCAACCACATACCTTCAAAAGACAAGTTGGAATGGCCGGCATCAGAGCTTTTTCGACTACTTCTGCTGCTGTTAGACCCTCGTCGGTCGTAGTCAGAGAAAAACGGTATAAGACCACCGTCGGAACTTTTCCGACTGCTGTTGGAACCTCTTCGGTCATAGTCGTTGATAAGGCTCAAGCCCCCGTCAGAGCTCTTCCGGCTACTTCGGCTGCTTCCGGAACCGCGTCGATCATCCGGAAGTAGTGAAAGGTTTCCGTCCGAGCTTTTGCGAGAGCTGGACGATCCCCTGCGGCTGTCAGGCCAGAATAACCGACCATCAAACGAAATTATGGAATCTCTGCCAGACATAGAGCTCTTTCTGCTGCTCAGACTGCTCTTTCGGCTGCTGACACTGCTGGTGGAACCACGTCTATAATCCTCCAGCTCAAATGTATATGGAACAACTTGTTGACTACCATAACATAAACTGTGTCGATGGATAAATATCTGAGGCACGACAAATCTGGTCTCCTGACGCGAGGCCTTTCTTGTAAACACCCCAGCCACCAGTCGTAACTTCTCCTCCTGCTTCTGCTGGCGAATTCCGGAAAAGTAAGCTGTAATGATAAAAATACAGAACTATAAAGTTATTAAAACACTTTGCCTATTAGAAACGGTAATGGCAAATACAAACATTAGTTTGATAAAATTGTGTAGAATTCGTTCTAGAACTGTCCAGAAATTACAGTCGATAAGGGTCAACCTTAAATTTCAAATTTATTTATGAAATAGTGGCTCAGCTGGTTAGCGCGCTAGCGAAGCGCAATGACCCAAGAGCCTCTCATCAATGCGGTCGCTGTGAATTCAAGTCCAGCTCATGCTGGCTTCCTCTCCGGCCGTACGTGAGAAGGTCTGCCAGAAACCTGTGGATCGTCGTGGGTTTCCGCCGGGCTCTGTCCGGTTTCCTCCCACCATAATGCTGGCTGCCTTAGTATAAGTGAAATATTCTTGAGTACGGTGTAAAACACCAATCAAATAAATGAATAAATATTTATGAAATACACTAATTTTTCAAATATGTGTCAAACAAGATATTATCTTATAAAAGCGACCCAGTCTGTGCTTCTGTCAAAGTGAAACCCAGTGATCAAATCAATGATAACATTTACATACATATTTTATTCATCTGATTGGTGTTTTACGCCGTTCTCAAGAATAATTCACTTATACGAGGGCGGCCAGCATTATGGTGGGAGGAAACCAGGCAGAACCCAAGGAAAGTCCACTACCGCAGGCTGCTGACAGACCTTGCCACATAAGGTAGGGGAGGAAGCTCCCATCAGCTGGACTTGAATTCACAGCGACAGCTTTGATTGGACATGAGTCCAAAGTGCAAAGCCGAAAGGTTGACGGTCCAGATCAGTAAGCTACAGGGGCATGCTATCTGTGTTTGGTATAACCTGTCCGTGGCGCTCCCAGCATCGGTATGGTCATTCTCAATTTTCAGCCAAGTACATGGATCCTCCGTGTGAATAATGAAACATCAAGGCTTAAACAAATTGAAAGTTCGACAACTGTCGTGTCTTGTTACAAAGGCGTGTTATCAGTTGTCCAGTGGACGACTCCTGATATTATCCAGATAAGGTTTCTCAGTTAGTGGAGCTGAATGTCGGGGGTGGACAGAGAGGGCTGAGGTGAAGATGACCGGGTGGTATGGCCTGTATTTGCCACCGCCAGAAGATATTCCAAGCGATGCTAACAAGACTTTTAATGAAGTATAAAGAGGCATGTGCTGCGATTCCGTGCCCTCTGGGATCAAATTATACAGATAGACTTCGCTAGGTAAACGCTGTTATCACATTAGATTCTGCGGTATAAGGTTATATGTTGGCTGTCCCTGAACAGCTTACAGATCGAGTGCCTTCTGTCCAGCCAAGGGGAGAAATTTGTGACTTGGTCATGCATCCGCTAATTTGCCGGTCGTCCACAGTGAGTCTCTCTCCGCCCGTCTCTTGGACTCCAACTTGCCTTCTCAGCACACAGGCTAACCGACTGGAAAGTAATGACCTTTTCAGGTGCGCAGTTTAGCGTCACGAAAGTATAACAAGAACCTGCTAATAATGAAAGTCTTGGAAAGCCAGTGGTAAGCCGGTAAAGATTGATCGGACGCTAGTTATAACGTAATAATATACTTGCGCACATACTCATTTAACAAACAATTTTACATGGGACGGTAGACAAACAAGATGCGCCAAGAAAATTTAAGAGACACACGAACACGTATTTCAAAGGGATACTGCGATTGTCTGATTTAGTGCTTGTGTGATATACGTATCGTAAACACAAAATCGACCGATAATGCTTGATTAAACTTGGATCGTTTTCTTTTAAGTCTCTTTTGGAATTGTGCAGGTCATACCACAGCAGTGAATCTCACATTAGAATGCTGGTTCAAAAGTCTCCATGTAACGCATGTCGAGGACAACAGACATGACACTCATTTACAAATGTCTTAAATTGGACTTTCTGTTAATGCAAGGCGACCATTGTCTAGCAGGATAATTGTTTGGCTACCGCAAATATGGCAGTGATTTGATTCGAATGGTGTTTAACGCCAGGCCATCCTAAAGAATATTCCATTTGCACGCCAGTGGTCAATTGATGGGTGAAGGAAACAATCCGCCTGTGGGTTGCAACTGGGGAACTTAGCAGACAAGTCTAAGACCGACTTATTGTCACCAAGGATTCGAGAGCAGTGGCGTTATTGGGGGTCTTAAAGATTCCCTTGATCAGGCTAGCATTGTACAAACCCTCGTTTGCCCGAACGACTGGGAGTCAAGCATCTTAGGCGTGTATCCACAATCCAGCACTGATTTAGTAGAGAGTGTTCATTATTAACCACAGAAATAAATCTTTTTTAAACAGTATCAAAATTGGCAAATATCTTTTTCTTGCATCGCTAAACCCAGGCGGCGAAGTAGACATTAATATACCAGCCGGAAACCATGGCAAGAACAATTTCTAAAACAACTTTCAGCACAAACAACAAGAAGTAATAAAGCATATAAAGTAAGAAGAAATTCATACAAAAAGAAGCAGTGGATAGTATCCAGAGATGGCGGATAGATGTATAGAATGTTCTAGGCCAAGGAATAATAATTAGTATCCAAATCGTGTGTCATGCTAATTCATAAGTTATTGTTGATTTAAATAAATATTTCAGTTGCGCTTTGATTGCAACT
Organism: Liolophura sinensis; assembly: GCF_032854445.1. Lineage (NCBI taxonomy): Eukaryota > Metazoa > Mollusca > Polyplacophora > Chitonida > Chitonidae > Liolophura > Liolophura sinensis. The sequence continues at coordinate 13,338,035 of NC_088300.1, read as the reverse complement.
GTTCATATATTCTACTTGACAATCTTGCTCAACGCAATGAGTACACCCGCATTCGATATACTCATTTACGGCTTTCTTAAAGCATTAATTTGAGGTTTGTTGCAATGTACAGTCTTTGGCTGCCTGCATCCATGTATGGAAAACATAATTGTAGTGACTGCCAGAACAAGTACACCATACATTTGAAAACTACAAACTAGGTCAGCCGATACATCATCCAGTTTATCATTACTACGGCTGTGGATGTTTTTAATGACTGAAGAAGGACCACATCATGTAGGTAATTTAAAAGTTTCACTCCAGCATTTATTTGTTCGCCATCAAAGAGAAACCTATAGACGCAGTTTTAAACTGTGCTCAAATACGGATATTCTCTTCCCTTCCCAAGTTCTATATCACTAAGCAAAGGTAAACGAATAATAGGAACTTAATGAAACCCACTATAAAAGCCGTTCATAATGTTACCGTACACAGACCTAATTATCTGGTAGAAGTGAGATGTTCCTATGGGCAAATTAACACACGAGACAGTTGGGACCAATGAGGCGCATGTTGGGCCTTCCATTCAGTCTATTGGTCGGAAAAACTTTGATCACAACTGACTGGTAGGGCACCACTCTTCCATGCATTCGCCATTTTCACTGTGCAAAGTGTACGCTAAGTTGAAATAGTTGAGGCTATGTTGGTCGTTGAAAACATGAGTTGTGCGGAAGGAATCTTTACAGCCAAACCAGACTGTAACTCTCCAAATCTATACTGTTCCTACATACAGTGTCCAATCATAGGTAATTTAAGCGTCAGGTCGGGCATTCGAATAGCACTAGTATACCGTAAAAATCGTGTCTATTCGATCATCATAAGAGACATTTCCCCAACAAATGGGATCTCGGTCACTTCTGTTCGGTTTCACAACAACTGAAGGTCTAAGGGAAAGTCCATGTAAACGTACCGGTCTATTGCTAGATTAGTAAGATAAAATATAGTAGTAGGTATCATGAGCTTACCATTCACGAAAGAAGGGCGTTTTTCAAAATAGAGGGGTCTGTGTATACATCACTGATTTTATAACTCATTTTAGGTCTTTTTGCAAAACAGAAATTTCTCACGACCGCCATCGTCCTAATACGTCTTTAAAGAAATGTTTAGTATAGCAATAACTGTTTGTATACTACAAACTATTGTATGGAATGAACTGAATATCCGCAATAAAACCCAAAGGTAGGGCAGTCTAGACAGATGTCACATTACAACTAAATGTAGAAAATAACGGGACAGATATTTTATCAATGAGGATAATCAAATCACTTCAGTCCACAGAGAACGGGCAATTGCCTGCTTGCATTGTGGTTAATAAGAAAACTGATTGAACATAACTGGCCCTAAGTCTGACATCTGTAAATGGACGTAATGATACTTTACTTGGTCTCTCTTATATCATTAATGCAAATGTTATCAGTTGTTGTGACAGTTCCAGCCGTCACAACGGGCTGGGAGTGGAGGTGGGGTGGTGCATTAGGAAGCCGAGCTTTAAAAGGAAACATAACTTTACCTTGTATTGATATTCTGACCGTTTAGAGTTAATTTGTGGCAACGTTCACGTTTCTCGGTGCCACAATGTCTGTATAAAATATAACAATACCTAGATGTACAAAGAATAATTGTCAGCGTTATTTTATTTCCTGCAATGCTGGGTTTTCTATTGGTGGCGACCTATTTTCAACGGAGTATAACATTAATCGTGCAAATGTCACGATATGGCTGACCTTAGTTTTCTTTTTTCTACTCCAGCTTTCTCCCGGGTGAACTACGAAGACACTGAGGGACGGACGCTGTCATCCGCCGTGTTAGTTATTGTCTAGAAGCATGATGAACTGCTGAAATATGCTTGTAGGAGATTGCAATCTGTTGACGTATTATAGGCCTATCTGTTGAGTTGTGTTGACCGCTGATGCGTTCGGAATGTGGACCGTTGGTGAGGACAATGCCTGTGGTGTGTAAATGCTCGCCAGACAGTTTTCCTGAAGGGCTTTGCCGATTTGTCGGCCTCCATCAGTTAAACCCCCCATTACGTCCCTGCCGACACTACTGCCTGATTATTTCGGTCTATCCGCGGATGTTCTCTCAAAGTTTAATTTCCCCCTCGTCATTATTTATGCGATGAACAGCGTAGATCTGGCCAGGATAGCGCGTCATATTACACACTTCACAGCGCCCGACACAACAAGTCTGCGGAAGTGTTTCCCCAGGAGTGAGTGCTGTAGGAAAAGTACACGGGATATCCGGTCAGATGTTCCCTTACACCGACCAATCATTCTACCAACAGCCTATCATACCCAATCAGGTCCAACTTCATACGTATGGACTGGCTAAAAAACTTTTCCAGGAATGACGAGAAGATTCGCCATGAGCACAATTGGTTTACTTGTGAATACCAGGCACATATACAGGCTCACGGTTGAACGCAGCTTGTCGCAAAAGAAAACTTTTTCTTGCACGGTTTGAAATTAGGGAAAACAATCTGATATCATGAATCTTCAGTGATCTTTATAAAAAGACGAATCAAATGATTTGACTGATGGAAGAAGCAGTGGCGGAAGACAATGTTTCCGGTAGTTATTACCTTTTCGAACGCCACTCTAGCTTCCAAACGCAATGTGTCCTTTTTAACAGACGGTGTGCAATGATTTAGATGGATAACCTGGCCATTGTGGGACACCCCGGTAGGTGACAGTCCAGTGGCTTGACCTTCACCTTAGGTCTTCCGGTTACCCGAGGTGGTGTCGTTATCATGACTGATTAGCCGGAAATACTGTTTACTTCTACTACTGATGGCGTATTGTGTAATCCTTGATTTATGGGAACAATTTTAGCTTTTGGGAATCTACTTCTGTTCCAAAGTTTCACAGCGATAGTAATAAATAACACGAAACGTTCATATTGAAATTATGAAATATTAGGCTTATTTTCTTAAAGACCAGTTAAATGATAATTCGTTGATATGAGGTGAAATGCACTTCTGTGAACTATTTGATTGATCAACACAAAAGTACGCATTTAACACTGTAAAAAAAACTTACAATGCATCTTCCATTAACTCTACACTTAGTTCTGATGACATTGTACTTCGTCAGAAATCCGGATCGAGTAAGTTTTTATCGACCTCCATGTTCTCATACTGGATGATGACTTTGGATAAGACATTCGAGTGACAAAACTACTAACTCTGAAAAAAAGGGCTCGATTTTCAATGAAATTTAAGCGCCGATTTGAACTGACAGCAATAAAACATACGAATTTGTCATAAAAGTGAGCCTTCAATGAATCTTGTTCGCGCCAGCTCAGATTCCAAAACCCTTACCTCTGGCTAACGGCGGCCAACCAATTACATTACTTGGCTTGATGACGCAGTTAGCTCGTTTCCTCAGTCCAGCTTAATGCGTCTTGAGATAGAATTGGGCTAGAGGAGGTAGGTTATTGCCGCATGAGTGGTATGCCGAGTACACCCTGTGGTCAGAGGATGTCAGCATACACTAACAAATAACTTAATTTCTCTGTAAATTTTATGACCAGGGATGGAACATAACATGCAAACAAAGGTGAAGATAACTGAATTTAACACCGGCACAATGTTATTAAAGTATACGATAAGGTTACAATTCAGGCTGCCCCTTGATGACATGACATTTCTCAGGGAAGAGAACTACGAGTGATAGAAAAATGCCACATGGTCACAAACTGTCAAGCAATTATTGTCTCTTTTTCTTATCTTGAGACATTTTTAGTCATTTTGAGCGTAACGGCCAATATATTTAAACTTACTTGACCCAATGTCCTCATTAATAAAACAAGGGGAAAATCTTTTTTGGAATTCTATGTTTCTTACGTTTTTGAGGCTTTGTAAAGAGAACAACTAGGGAAACGGTTTATATAACGTATAAATAATTGTTGATTTATTTAATATGCGAAAGTATTAGTGTTGTCAGATGTTTTCTCATGTTGTCAGACAACTCGTCAAACACTCAAGAGATGTCTGAGTAAACAGTTTACACAAAAGACATCGGTACCTCACTAGACATGGCGGAGCCCTGCCATCCAAGCTTTATTGTAATCCTAAAGAGCGAATCACGACATCTCACTGTGACCTTTCTGTCACTTTTCTCATTAATAACCTGGTGTCATTATAGAGTAGTAATCCAGCGTCGCAGACCACGGTGCAGCTAGTTAGCTAATGGAACCTGGTACAATATCAGGGACATAAAGCAAAACATACGTGTTAGGGCGACTGCTCTAAAAGTCGAGCGTATCCGACTTTTACTCAACGAGGAACAACCTAAACGTATGTGCTACAGAAACTGTGACCTCCAATGAAGCAAGCTGGGCTTATACTAATCCAGACACGTGCTTAATTTAAACAAATACTCTTGCTTGATTTCTGATAGTCCTTAAGCAACCTTTCATATTGCATGACCTCGTGGCTAAATACACGGACAAGGATTGGTGACATACATTTGTTATTTACCATAATCGATATTACTTGAGAATTTACCAGGTAATATGAGCTTGCAAACTGGATCAGGTCTGTTTTGTTTGAGCTCGACTGCAACATGTTCTTAGAATGTATACTGCAATCATGTTTATCTATTCCTAACGCTTCATCTTGGTCAGTCACACTGTGTGGTGACCAGACTTCATCAACACGATGCACACAACAAAGCAAATCAATATTCTATTCAAGCTTTACGTTCCTGGTGTTTTGTCATTCCTGTCTAGTTAAATCGAGATCTGACCGGTTAAGGGGACCAGAGCAGTGCTATATAACTACACGCAGGCTGATAAAACCGTCAGTGACATCACCCAGTGAAACTAAATGCAAATATGGGTGGATTAACCTGCAAACTCCATTGGCGAGAGGCATGTCACAAATTTTCATCGTCGAGATGCATGAGACATAATTTCATGGGCGAGAAGCAGGGAGCACACTTTCATTGGCGAGAGCCATGAAACACATTTTCATATGAAAATGCCTCTGTAATGTCACGACTGTACAAACATGATAAATACAGCCTGGTGGAAAATTCATGTTTCTTATCTTTCCCTCACACATTGTTTGCTCTCTCTCTCCGACCTATGACCACCACGTCGTAATTAGCCTAGTAACAGATGACACGGTCCAGGAAATTATCCATCCACTATACAACATTATACTTCACATAAAGCAGACAAGAGACATAGTCTTCACGCCAGGTTTGTCAGTACCACCAAAAAGCCAATTGATCATCACAGAGAAGGCATCACCAGCTTCACAGAGCACCATGGGCAGAGTTCGATAACGTTCACAGCGAGGCGTCTGTTTGAGGTTGAGCAGGTATAAGCTAATCTGGGCCGATAGCCTTGGAAGTTATACTGGATTTGATTGGTTACAGTCAAAGCTAGATCAAAGCAGAACGATACGTTTATGGACAGAATACTGGTAATTCACTGGAAGCACTTGATCGATATTTATGAGAATATCAAGACTTTCACCAAAAATAGTCTTACCCATATTGATCTTATCTACATTTTTTTTTGCACTGGTCATGATTAAGGAAACATTTAAATGGTTTACGCCATGGCACAACTTGCGAATCCGTAATCAACGCAAAGACGTAATAGTTTAACCGCAATTTCAGACTAACTGCTGTGCAAGGAATGTTTCATAACTTTGTTTTTTTTTCGGCTGTTAAAACACTTAGATACTATTGCCACACCTCTTGTCCTGTGACAAATTTACAAAACTTCGTCACTCAGATGCCTTGTACGTTTTCACACATGACTTTACCTATAGGTTAAAGTACGATAAAACAACGTGATTTACGAAGCGATACTCTCGCAAACGGTTAAGTTTTGTGGTTTTGTGAAAAGCATTCCTTTATCAGCAGTTGCATTTTCTATTCTGTTCAGTGAGGTACACTTTAAATGGCTGCTTACCGTACTAATGTGTTGCCATACATGTAAATAGTTCCTCTGTGGTAAGGCTTGAAGCGCACTAGCTTACCGCTGTGTTACCAAATTTGAAAAACAGATACTCTGTTGTGAAGCTAAAATGCCTGTCTACCGTACTACTGTGTTGGCAAACATGTAAATAAGTACTGTGTGGTAAAGCTTATATGGCTATGCACCGCACCAATGTGTTGCCAAACATGCAAAACACTTTGGCCAAATGCTTAATGTCTGTCTGCCGTACTGCTGTGTTGCTAAATGTAACAGTACAAAGCCAGAATGGCTATTTACCGTACCAAGGTATTGTCAAACATATAAACAAGTACCGTGTGGTAAAGTCTAAATGTCTGTCTGTCGTATTACTTGCCAAACACATGTAAACATATACTTTGTGCTAAAGGTAAGAGCGACATTATCACTTATCATCATCACCCTCATTTATCTCCCGATTATAAACGATATATTCCACATTACACCTAATAAAGCGTATTCACTGATTGTGTCTGAATTCCTTTGGGAGAAGCCTATTTGTCAAAGTAAAAGCCTGTGTCCAGTTAGCGGGTCAGTCAGCCGAGACATGCATACGGATGGCTCGAAATGTCGCTGGGTCTATAAATAGCGGCTGAATCTAATAGACCCCACGTCTTACATTGCTCACCTCAGATTGCCAAGGAGTGCATTAAGCTCGCTAGGTCCCGAGCATGTTGAGGTTTTGTGTATTAACCCATGAACGGACAGATGATCGCAGGCTCTATAGTTACTGGGACCAAATTGGCTTTGCAGTGTCGAGATCGGTTCTCAAACACGAATAGGTGGACCGCTATAGAGCTTTAATAAGGTTAGCCCGTCGTGAATGCAGGAGAGGCAGTAACACCATTTGTCTGCGGTACAATGCTATTTAGCGTCAACCTCAAGCTCTGCGCAAGTAGTAAGCCTGCAATAACCGTTCGGCTTGGAGGTAAATCAGACGGGATATTGCAACTAGTCCTAGTTAAACTAGGTCTACTTATCATGCAGACGGAAAAGAGAATGAGTAAATGACTGAAAAAGTGAGGATTCCTGTTTTACAATTGTATACTGCCTGTTAACTAAAAAGGACCTTTAGAATCGGTATTTAATAACCACATCAGCTTATTAGCTGCTGTGTATTTCTTATTTGCTAGATATGGTTAGTAATAAGGAGGAAGTTTCAGTCATTCTTCATTGTGTCAGTGATACATCGTGTATATAATTTGCAACGAATCCAGGCAAAAGTTTACTTCCAAAAGACGAAAAAAGCTGCCAGATGTTAGTGTTTTATTATCGCACAAATCACAATTGTTCGTTTAAGTGTCATGTTAATGTATATAACTTTAATAACTTTAAATCCAACATTTCTAATCTAAAATTAATATTTTCTGAGTCATTTAGCACTTTTCAAAAGGCAAAGATGATGTTGTAATCTAACAATATCGTACTGCAAAGTTAACTAAGTTTTAATTGTCGCGTTCAACGTTTACATCATAAATATTACAAAGTTCTTCCAATCTAACCTACACTTTGTTGCGGCGTAACCTTTAAAGATGTAGGTACTTAAATTTTACAGCACATATCAACTCTTAAACTCTTAACAGTTTAACATTTGCGCTTTGAAAATGTATATAGCGTGTGTTTCCTGATTAAGGAAAGTTATACATAAAGCGATGCAACAAAACACCGGTATTCACGACAATGACAGTTTCTAAATTTAACGAAATGTGACAAAGATTGAGCAGGTAATCTAAAAGCGGGATCTAAACGTTTTGTTCATGAGACAGATGCCGGAACACACGACGGTTTAAGGCAAATAAATCATCCTTACACTCTCCAATGACGAATGTGTGATAAAATTGGGGTTTAATGATCGCTTTTTTTTTCGCTTTCTCTATGTAAAAATATTCAGATGAGGATAGGCGTACGTGTGCTAGAAAAAGAGGACAGGGACTTACATGTTATTGACGTCAAATTCAAACGACTTAATACATCATCGATCAACTTTTATTTTTTTTCGCTCATCAGACTAAAGAAGGTTGTGTGACATAAAATTCGTCTACATCTTACTTGTTTTAGAAATCACTGAGGGAAACTTATAAGAAAATTCAATCAATTAAAAACTGGTGACGGGCTGTGAAGAGGGGGAAATTTCAAGTGCCTTCTATTTCGTAGGACATATCTGCGAAATTGCGACATCGCACCATCAATTAACATCGTTTAATCCCATCTTTTGAGTAGAAAGAAACTAGTCAAAATCACTGACTATAGCTTTGCACTATAAACGCAAGCACGTGTTTTGATTTCACCAACTGTATGGTAAATTCTGCATTTTAGAGAAGTTGTGGCAATTGGTATGTGAATGAGTCCTGTTTGTTGGAGATACGCAATCAGATGTTGTCGGAGGTACGCCAAGAGATATACTGTTTCTATACTGTCACATCTCACCTTAGTTCCCCAGGTCAGTGCATTGTCATGCTTAGGGAGATGTCAATGCTTTACGTTGACATCGGCATATGCGTCTTTCTGGATGTTTCAGGATGCAGTTGTTCTCAGGTTTAGAAATGGTCTTGGAGAAGGGAAGATATCTTACCACGTTATATACTTAAACAAATCTTCACGGCAGTCGCCAGTCAAGTGCAAAGGCATACTACACCACCCACTTATCCAATTTGCTAATATAATTTTCAGATGCCGACAAGATCACTTTTCGATTAGTTTAAAATCGATAATTACACTTTTTGAACCCTTCCAAGCGCTTTAAAGTCTTCGCTTTTACGCCCTCGTTCCATTGTTGTTATTTACACTTTTATGAGTCACGGTCATGGCTGCAGACACTCACTATGAATGTTTCCCGTCGTAACTCCTTGTTAATAGTAGAGATTTTAATGCTTTTTGTCATTTGATTCTTACACAAAGCGGAAACACGAGGGAGAGAAGAAATATCTGCAATTCTTTGGATGGAAAGCCAGACAAGTCTTGTCTAGCAGGACGACGTTGTTCCGCCCAAGGTGTTGTAACCGATGGTGAAAGCGTCGACATTTTGTTTACATGTTTAATATCTTTGTTTAACATTTTTAGGTATAGTGTTTAATGTATTGTTTTTAAAGCACGCATAATGTGGGTAATTTTGGAGAATTTTAATATTTAATATCTTAACGCTTTTTTATTTAGCTACAGTTTAGTGCCAGGGTCACGTTGTGTGATAATTAAAATTATCTTTTTAAGAGATTTTGACTCGCACAACAAAACGTGTATGTTTAGAAAACAACGGAGTATACTAATTTATGAAGGGAGCTTAATAAAAAGGAGAGTTCTTGTCTTTGCCGAAGGAACATTCGACCACTTATTAACAAATCGTCTAGGACTCTAACTGAAAGTAGAGATGTTGTATTTTGTTAATCGTCAGATTATAACAGACCATCTTTGTCTAGATGGCATCCACATTTTACTGCATAGGTTGCCATGAATTCTTGGTGACATTCTTTGCGTATATACATATTTAAATCAAATTAATGTATCGTAACTTTCTTTGTTAAGGTATATTCAGCTTAAACATCAGATGTCGTGTAAAGTTGAAGAAGATTTCAAGGACTGTCTCTGGAAAATATGAAGACTGTGTTCGCCGTCAACAGACGAATGTCAACTGACAATGAAACGGGTCGAGAATACCGGTGACCAAATCTGCACACAAATCAGATGGGCATGGCTATTTTTTTTTGCAAAAGACATAAAAGACCTGGATGGTGAGATCATTTGGACCGATTCTTAGAAGAAATGGTTATAGGATTGAATTTCTGATGAGCTTGGATATCCTCCAAGAACTTGTTAAGGTGTGATACGTAAAATGCTTAAAGGTTTCAAGAAACTGTGCAATAACACATCCATATGAAGACTGGTAAAGATCTGAAAATCGTGTTGAAAACACAAACAATAGCACGAACTGAACATTCAGAACAGTCATGTCATAAAAAATGTTGGATATATAGGTACCTGCATTTGACGTGGTGTTATACTGAACTTTGCCTTCCACCAATATGAATAAACTTTAAGCCCGGAGGATAGTAATAATCGACGTGTCACACTTGGGGAAAATTTGTTATTTACTTGCCGAAAGCCTTTTCTTTGCTCAGGAGACTCTGGATTTCTTCATCCATAAAAGTGGCGCTGTTGTATAAGTGAAAATTACATGAGTGCTGTGTTAAACAGGGCCATGATGAACAGTCCCTGGCACCACCGACGGCAATAAAAATTAACAGAATACATTACTCATTTCCAGTTGACGTTACATTTAGACATTATGATCTTTACTTGCAGGATAGCTTTTGTGTTAAAAAGTACAGGTTTGAAATTTAGGGCTTGTGCGCTGGTGGATAGTTCACACTGACTTAAAGGACAAGCTGAAGCAAAGTTTTTCTAATCTCCCTTCAGGAGGCCTTCGTAAATTACCTTAGTCCGGTTAAGAAGTGACAGGGGTGGGGACAGCTCAGCCACGCACATGCATTAAGGTCGCTGACAGTCCGCCAAGCCCTGTCACACCGCAAGGCATGTTGTTACCGTTGAGGCCGCCATCACGTCGGATGTGCCAGATCAGAGGGGAGAGATTTACTGGATATTTTACATACCGATACAGCATACATTATATTAAGATCAAAGTGTGCCAACAGTATTATTATTTAGTACTCAATATTTGAATATAAAATCAACCGACTTTTGCTACACTATAGATGGCGTCTTTCCTTTACGCATATGTACTTGCCACAAAATGGCTGAAACAATGAGATATTGCGTAAATCATTCTGAACAGTAAACGTCATGATAAAACATTTTTCAGCACATGCTTCCTGAATGAACACAAAATGGCAGCCATGTTTGAAGACTACCATTACAACCATTCTCCTATTCTCTAATCAAAAACAGCCTTGCTATTTATGTACGGAAAACATGTGCAATCATGTGCCAGTCACATTACTAGATATTGATCATGGGCTATAAAGAAATGGCTATTTTTCAAGAGAACTGAAGTCGTTTCCCAGACAGTGAAAACACTTTAACTCAATGTACTTTGTTGTAGAGGCTGAGAAGATTAATAGCCACATCTTGATCTCGACCGTAAATGAGACGCTCGGATGACACATTCGTGTGATCCAACTAATTGTGAAACGCGCTCACAAAGTCGTGGTCTTCCCAGGAAAAACATTTTACCTCAAACAAGATCTCTGAGATTTTAATCATAAGTCCTATGCAAAGCAGGTTTAGCAACATCATACTGCAATACATGTTTTGTTTGGAATAAAGAAAAGAAATCGTCACGTGACAAACGATAATGCGTGGCTGCTGCTTGCCTTGCACTTTTAAACCAGATGGTTGTCAGTCTCTAGCTCCGTTGATCTGTCGGCACGTGATTTGGCGATTATTTCTGCGATAAAGCTATTGAGAACACCAGCCATGACCTTTCATCCGACCTTGAAAATGATTAATTTAAAATAGTTCCAGTTGAGCCATTAGCGTGAAATGATTCCCATCCCACTTGGTACCTCCAGTAATTGACCTGACCAAAGCTGAAGGGTAGGAGTCAGGTCAGGTCAGGTCAGGTCAGCTCAGCTGGTGGAATAGAATGAATAAAAGACTTACAGCTCAGAGAGTAAAACAACAACAGCGACGACAGAGTGATAATTGGCCAGCGGTCACACGTAACAGGTGAAATACGGCCCCTTGTCGCTTTATCCCAGTTATATTTTCTGTTTATATAAATTCTTACATAGTAGCAAATTACACAGTCCTATAACTCCTTGGATTAAGCAGAATGAGGTAAAACAAAATGTTAATAGCATTTTAGTGGGTATCACCTACCTAGAATTACTCAAAATAGTGTGTTGTCACCACATTAACCTTAAAACAATGCAAAGTGACATTGTCGTAACTTGTCTTACATCTAATAAAAATTACTTCATGCATTTATATGTCAAACGATGATGTTTTAAAGATCCCACTATAAAATAAGTAATACCTTAAACGAGAAAAAGGAGGATACCAAGAGTGGAGATTTTGAAAGGCATATGGCGTTCAAGGTTTTCAGCAAACGACAGCTAAGGGTTAGATTGAATGATCATGGCTTGACACAAAGCCCGCCTTTGTGGGTTATAAAATTTTGCTGATACCTGCGTGTGTACTTTTGTTTACAAAGTTTGCGGCATCTGCAGTTAGAATTGTAAGACAAAGGTGAGTCATTGTGTTAATGGTGTCAGGGGACAACGTTGACAGAGCTCCAGCATCGATAAGTTGTTCGGTTTTATCTGTCTCCAGGGAGTCTTCAGAGCGAAAATGACCGCAACGGCTTCACAAAGCTCAAAGCTAATAAGGTCATTCACCAGTGAGAAAAAAGATTTTTTTTAGGTTAAAGGTTGGCTGAGAGCGAGTTAGTTTTGGTACTGAATTAGCCGCAGTTTTCACTAAGTGATCTAAGACGAACCAATTGCTGGTTAATCCGCTCATTTGACGAGTTGCTCAATGGCCGAGTTTAAACTAAGAGGGTTGTGTTAAGTATGCCAACATCTCTATTTCACTTTTCGGGGTTCTAATTCCCAATCTCCATCCATCGATCGATATGAAGTGGATATTTCCGGTAGTTCCATCGGTCGCTCTCGGGAGACTGTTGTTACTGCCACGTGGATCTATGGGCAGTCTCAGCTTACAGCTATGTCAGGATTGTGCAACATTCACACAAAGACAGAGCCACAGCATCGATTCATAATCCTGCTAGAATCAACTCGTCCTCGTTCTATTCATATCACACAGTGATGCATGTTTACAGGGCAGATTACGACTTCAATCAGATCTTTGATCGTCAACAGCTACAGGCAGATGAAAATCGAGCTTTTTCTTGAAATCTCTGGTTACATGCTATACTTTGGACACAAGTTGCGCGGATATCCAATGTATTGAGGAGACTTTTGCCGTTCTTATTTACTCCGCGCTTCCATATTCATTGCCACAATGCGGCAGTAAATGTGACCAACAGGTGTATGTGTTTCCATAAGGTGACAGCGACCCAGAAGCAGAAAGACATTAACGGCAAACTGTCAAGACAAAATAATACACCTGTCATAAGTAGGATTTTTCCCATCTCCGTTAAGCATAAATAAATGATGACTTCCTCGAAGAGTTAGTGTTGGCAACAGAGAGCTCAGCCTTAATGCTCGGGTACCGGATGGTTCGAGGTGGCGTGAGCAGAACATGAGCTGAGGAAAACAACCCTGACCTCGTTCCGTTGTGGGGAAATTGTGCACATCGGCGACAACTTTCCACACGTATAGCACAAGCAAAAAACGTGCAATATTTTCTGGAAACTAATTTTTTTCCACATAGTAATCTTTTAAACAAAGAATTGCGCAGATAACTTATTAGAAGTTTAAAACTTCGTGATAGGGACGTTCTATACTGTGAAATTACATTAGTTTTTTTTATAAATCCATAGCTGAGTTGGTTAATTATGACGACTAGGGACGTGGAGTGACCGTTTTTGTATTGGTTTTTTGCTTTAAAAGAAAAGTACAGTCTTCCCTGATAAGGTGAGACAAGCTATCCAGGTCTTTGGGCGCATGATGATGAATTCAGGCAGGTGAATGAACATTGCAGTATATGTACTGGTCATTACGCTTGTTAGCCAGATAACGCACCTATTGGCAGCTACTTGATGAACTGGATTACATTCATATGTGTGATTAGAGGGCTCATGAATGGTTTTATGACCTATTAGTGTTGTATCAGAGCACCTGCGCCCTATGAATGACTTGTGGGGCACGTGAAACTGTCAACAAGCCGACCTTCGATATGACTGGCATGATTACGAAGGAAAGTACTAAACACCACTGGCAGGCAGAGCGTTTCAGCTCAGACAATTGTGCCCATTGTCACAGCAAGAACCTGTATCGATCAACAGATCAATGAAATGGCTGCGTGAGAAACCAGATTAGAATTAGTTCAGGTAAACACGCCCCAGAGTCAATAGATCTGTTTGGAATCACCCAAGCAGTGTCTGGGGAAACAAACTCCGGCAACCGGTTTCAAGCTTGTTCATGGTTTTAGTCATGTTGTGTAGTCGTCAAAAGATGGTACACCATGTCGGAAAAATACTATGAATACAGGTCGAGAAATCTCACCAGGTGAATTTTTCATTTGAACAAGCTTAGATCTCGTAAAGAGACATGATCTGAGCTAAAACTCTGTATTTCAACACAGATATAGTTTCCGACATTGAAACAGCACACTGGGGTCCACCCTGAAAATACTGGCTCGAATGAGATTTGAACTCGAGACTTACTGTGTCTAGCCCCGTCGCTCTTTTAAATTTTGTATACATGTACTCAAAAGTTTGACCATTACTGAGGTGGAAAATCCAAAACAGGTTTATATTACAAGCAGACATATAGCATCCTTCCAATGCATATGCTTATAGTAAACCGATTAAGGTAAGTGTACCTGGATAAGGGGTAATTGAAAACATTCAGCTCCCATTACCCAATGACATTTCTGCGAATGTCAAATTCATATGAGTTCAATGTATTGAATTTTTGTAAAGTTACATATTGATATCGGATGCTTACATCTTGATATCGGATGCTGATACCTTGTCTTCTGGTGAAGTAGAGATGTGGTTAAGTAAGACCATACAGTGTATTGCATATCAGAATCAGTTAACGGATGTCTTTTCAGATCAATACATGTCATTATAAAATACAAGCTGAAACATTTGACAAAATCCAAATAACGATAACAACGACAGCGCATTAGATTGACGAGATTCCATATGTCACTTCTTCCACACCATGCGTCAATGAATATTGCATAACATTCCCAAACCTATGAGGAATACAATATAAAAGAGGGCCAAGTAGAGCAACGACGACAGAGGTTGGCTAATGGTCATGCGTAACTGATGAAATCCAACCTCTTTTCATTTTACCTCAGTTAGGGTTTTAGTCTAAATATTCATGCAAATGCCTAAATAGTAGCAGATTAGAGGCCCTCTAGCGGAAAAGCTTGAGCATATCTGGGTAAAAAAATGAAGTAATTGGTAATATGTCACATGTCACCGGTCTAGAATTACTCATAACTGTCTCTTGTCATCACATTTTATGAACATTTACATAAAACCAATGCAAAGGCACTAGGACTCGGTGAGTCCACGAGCAGAAACTGAATTACCGCCTGTACAGGAAATTGAGCTAAGCTATACAGTTAAGTTGAACTTACAGTAAATCTTCCTGATGATTTTCTTCACTCCGTGATCCCAAAATGTACGGGTCCTGCAGAATGGGTAGCGCCAGCACACGACCAGAATGACGACCAAGGTGGCGGTCACACAGATTAGGCCGGCTGTCACCCCCGCCACCACCTTCGGGGCAACTGAAACCACAAAATGAAACCATGTTGAGAGAAACATGAAGAAGTGACCTGTTGTCATGGCAGAGAGCAAGCAGGAAATAAGTGACACAGAACTAGCATAACTACCACAGTGCCCGTTGAAAAGATTTCTCCCTTCAATGTATTTCTCTTTGACTACGCTGTTGAAGTAGGTCACCGCGACCGAATACATGTTGGTCACCCACTGACTAACCAAGAAAAACTTGGTCAAAATTATGTGATCAATGAAAAAAGCTGATCACACCACATTTGACTATAACTGTTTGGGTCACTAATAATTGTCGATCCGAAAAAAAGGAACTTTTGTGACTAAAAGTTCATGTACTCATATGCACATTTATGTAGACCTGCAGGCTGAACATCCAGCGTAGGAGATTATACAACCATGCAGTCCACTGCATACCACCACAGATGTCTGCATGTATCACTCAGCTCGTTTGCCGATCTGATTGGCGCTTTTTTGGAAATCTGATGGATGTGGGGTTTGTAGCATGTCCAAGACAGAGTCCGATGACAAGAGTGGTGTCATCATGATTGCCTAATTTGCATACGGAATTTATCGATACTCGGTTTCGCACTTCCCCGGGTTCACCCGGCAAGCATGAAGTCAATGGGAAGAACAGTTATGGAGAAAACCAAAGGCTGCATGAGATACAAACTTTGTATATAATGATGTGTTCATCTCGATTTTCATTTGTCATTCTCAGAATCAAGTACTGTGCCCATTTACCCCTTCCTAGCACAGGCACATGACTTTCCCACAAAGTACATGTGCATCAACTAATATATCTTTTATAAGGAACAAACAAAACAATTTGTTCGGCTTTTGTAGTATTGCCTTATTTTTTGCTTTTTAAATATGTCAGAAACAGTACAACTGAACGGGCTGGAAATATGTAACAAATGAGGTTATTTTCCAACGGTTCCACTTATTTAGATTACATCACAAATTGTTTGGTTTCCATTCTGCTTTCTGGACTGATTGAAGTTAGGTTTTGGGAGTTATAGTTTGAATCTACATATAATCGGAAGAACAACACTTAACTCTGGGAATGATTTGTATATATTAGAACATGTTTGTCCGGATTTACCTAAGCAGATTCTAAGCTTGACATAAAGTAGCCCTAATGGAGCTTAAAGAACACATTACCTGTTTCAATTCATTGAAGAGTACAACTGTCTTTTGAAAGACAATAACCATTCTGGTACGAACGGTTTAACAAGGCGACGTCATTTACCATAAAATCTTAAGCCTACACTAAACTGGCTGCTGAGGTACTTTTGTGGGTGAAGAGATTTCCTTCGTCTATATACCTGATTGCCTTGACTTATTGTATGTATGTCATCTGGGCTGCTATCAGACGTAAACATCCTTCAGGCAACCTGAATTCCGTTAGCAGCACAATGCGCCTTATCATTGCTGTGTCACCAGAGCTTTTGCCAGGCATAACGTCCAGTAACAAGAGTTCCAGAAGAAGCACTGTGTGGTAATATATATGTATGTATATCATCTGGGCCTCTATCAGGCGTAAATATCCTTCGGCAAAGTAAACTCCAGTGTCAGTATGTGCCGTATTATGTATATGTCACATGAGCTTGTGTCAGACGTAAACATTATCCCGCAATGTGAGCGCCGACATCAGTGTATGTAGAACACATTATCCCGCAATGTGAGATCCGATATCAGTACATCATGTGTGTATGCCACATGAGCTTGAGTCACACGTAAACAATGTCCTGCAATGTGAGTTCTGACATCAGTATGTGTGGTATTACGTGTGTCACATGATGTACGTCCTGCAGTGTGAGTTCCGACATCGGAGGGTGTGGTATTAAGTGTATGTTACCTGAGCTTGTGTCACACGTAAACAATGTCCTGCAATGTGAGTTCCGACATCAATACGTGTCGTGTTATGTGTATGTCACCAGAGCTTGTGTCACACGCAAATATTATCTTGCAATCTGAGCTCCGACATCAGTATGTGTCGTGTTATGTGTATGTCACCTGAACTTGTATCAGATATACTGTAAACAACCTCCAGAAATCTCATGTAGCACTATAATGGGAAGATTTGGCGCTAGTGTGAGGCAGAGCCATTGTGACTACAAAATTTAACCGTAGCGCAAAGTCAACAAAGTATTAGTTTCTAATATAACGTCGATCTGTCGTTAATGTAACACCCTAATGATGAGATGGGAATAGAACATTTGGCGACAACACAACGGCTCAATAGGCATGCTGCCAGGCCTGTGACAGGCCACTATTAAACGTATCATGAGTATACCATTTGAGTTTCTACCAGAAATAAACATTGTCCAGAAATCTGATCTCATGTAGCAGTACAATTTACAATATCCTATGTTAGCTGCTTTCTGTCAGACATAAACATTCTTCATTAACCTAATCTCACGTAGCGCAACATTGAGTTGTATCACGAGCATGACGTCTGGGTTTCTTTCAGACATAAATATTCTCCAATAACCTAAGCTGACGTGGCAGTACATTGAGTTGTATCACGGGCATATCACCTAAATTTCTATTAAATGTAGACATTTTGCATTAATCTAATCTCACTCACCAGTACAATGAGTCGTATCACGAGCATATTTTCTGGGTTTCTGTCAGATATAAACACTCTGTAGTAATCTAATGTCACGCAGCAGTAAAATGAGTCGTATCTCTGGGTTTCTGTCAGACATAAACATTCTCCAGTAACCTGATATCACGTAGAAGTACAATGAGTCGTGTCACGAACATATCATCTGGGTTCCTGTCAGCTTTCTCCAGTAACCTGATATCACGTAGCAGTACAATGAGTCGTGTCACGAGCACATTATCTAGGTTTCTATCAGACATAAACATTCTTTAGTAACCTGATCTCACGTAGCAGTACAATGAGCCGCATCACCAGCATATCACCTGGGTTTCTGTCAGGCATAAACTTTTTAGAGTAACCTAATCTCAGGTAACAGTACAAGGAGTCGTATCCCGGCCATATCGTCTGGGTCTTAGTCAGATATACACATTCCCCAGCAAACCAGACATTTTTCGGCTTCTATTCTATGTAAAGATCCTCGGGCAATTTAAGCTTCATTAGCAGTACACTGTATTGTATCATGAGCTATGGTTAATTCTATTAGAGCTCAGTTGGTTAGCGCGCTAGCACATCATAATGACCCAGGAGTCTCTCACCAATGCGGTCGCTGTGAGTTCAAGTCCATCTCATGTAGGCTTCCTCTCCGACCGTAAGTGGGAAGGTCTCCAGCAGCCTGCGGATGGTCGTGGGTTTCCCCCGGGCTCTGCCCGGTTTCCTCCCATCATAATGCTGGCCGCCGTCGTATAAGTGAAATATTCTTGACTACGGCGTAAAACATCAATCAAATAAATAAATAATTATATTAGAAGTAGGACATGTCGCCGGGAACCTGACGTAGCAGTACAATACGTTGTATTACCTGCTTGTTATCTGGGCGTTTATCATACGTCAGCATCCTCCGGCTACCTACAACCTCAGGCACCAGCTCAGAATGCTCTATGTCAAATAACGTGCATTTGTAAACAGATGTTCTCCGCCTAGCAAGGACATTCCTTGGCCTTCACAATTAAAAACCTCGCTTCTTTACAACTAACTTGTTTCCAACTGAATTTTCTTACATATAGGAAACAAATGGATGCTGTATCCATCAAAGAATATATAGGATAGGCATGTCAGGTGAGGGTCTTCCTGAAGACATGTTAGTCTGTGTCACGTGCTTAAACTTGGTTCATGATATACGCTTGAACATTCATTCACTCCATTTTCATCGGGCGCCAAGAGAGTTGATGTAAACAAAACTGTCAAGTTCGATTCTAGATGATCTAGGCCTACTTCAGGGAAAAGTAACTAAGTATCTAATGAGTCAGAGAGCCGACAACTGACTTCATGCCATGCGCACAAAGATTCCAGCGGGAAACGCGGACTTACGCCCGAGAGGCTTCCACTCGCGTGTTAATCCGGGAAAGATGTGCTAATGCCATTGAAGACGCCCACAGTCCGATTACCACGCATCGTTGCTCACTCGTACCCTGCTTGGCAAACACATTTGTCGTGTACATAGCCATCTTATTGATGTCATTAATCAACTGAAATACCCGGCAAAAATCGTCATGTTACATGATGTACTTAGAAATAGTATATGATTATTTATTTAATTATTTTTCTGTTGAATTGGAACTAAAAATGGTATTTGCTGCTGCCTCGCTTGGTGTTCAACACTGGTTGGCCAAATGTCAGTATAATGTGAATGGATGAGGTGTCATGCCTGGTGTCTTCGGCATGATACTTCAGTGTCGGCAGCACTTTGTCGGCACTGACTCGCACGGCCACAAGGAAAAACAGTAGACCTGTGTGTACACACATAAATAAAGGACTCCATCATTATATGTCTGAAAAATTCTTTAGTATGAGGTAAAACCCCAGGCATACATACATACATACACATGTGATGAAGTGGTTTTCCACACTGTACATCACACAGTCTGAAGGAATCCACCAGGTAACCGAAAAGCATCCTGACTTAAAGCCACAGCCAGCACTACCTGGAATTTCTATTGATATATTAAGCCGCATTTTTTCAGTAGCTTAAATAGAACCCCGAAAAACTGTTGTAATATAGGGCCTAAGCATACTGTACAATAATATTGTTATCATTGTTAACACAGTACATGGGTCATATCACCACAGGGTTCAATGCCGACATATTTGAAAATGTGCACTGTGGCAACTCGAGCTGAAGGCAGCAAACATATTGCCCCACACTGCATGGTATACTGACACCGGGTCGACCAGTGCTTGGATTATGCGGTGCATGTTGAAGTATCAAAGATGTGCCAAGTCTAATAAACTGCAATAACCGTGACACACTAATTTTTGCAGCAATAACTTGTGACGATGATTAAAATTCTCAGGCAATACGTAGGATGTAACAAATGCTACAAGGCGAGATATGTACACACCCTATGCAGGACCCTTTGGTGTATTGTTGCCCAAGCAAGGACAAATTACATGATCAAAAGTTAAACTATCCCTCCTGTCGTAAAGTCTGTCAGAAAGGAAGCCAAAAAAAAAAACAAAACAAAAACGGGACCAAAGTCATACAAAATAGCAGAATTCGACAAATAGAACCATGGGCACGTCGACTTAGGCAGATGACATTCCAGTGGGGTTTACATCCAGGCACCTTATTTTGCAATCGTACAACACTTTCCATAAATGTTCAATAACACAATGGTCATTCTACAAACAGGTTGTCAATGTTGACGTTAGAGATGCCTAAGGTGCACCTTCTAAATGATCAACACCTACGTCACGGCAAAACCATTAAATGTCTGCCTGGGGCGCTTGATGTTCCATGCAAAATTAATCATCAAAGGGAGGAATTCTGTGGTCAGTTCTGGGCGAATGATGAACGAATCATCGAGCTGAGATTATTAGGAAACCTGTCTTTGGTTTTAATCATTTTCACAGATATGTGACGAAATACGCCTTATCATAACCTGGAACAAGGTGCTGTTTCAAATTTGGAGTCTTGACATCCAGAGTAGTAATTATCAGTGGACATACATGGGGAAGGGCGCCATGCATCGCAAGTAATTAGACAGTTCCATTGTGACTGTAACGTGATACCCATTACGTAGCTACAATGTCAGGAGCCTTTACCACCTTACCTACTGCTCACGTAAATCTCGCTACAAGGAGAATTAAGCTTAATACAGAAGCGTTAAAAACCAAGATTTAATCTAGAAAATATAAAGCAAGGGTGAGTCTGACAGCAATATATTAGATAACATGAGCCAACCTGAACAGGGAGATCCCATACTTCAAGCCAAATCTCTACATTCCCCTTGTGCTTTAAATTGCGGGGTAAAGGTATCTCTCCGACAGGTGGCACTTGAACGACAAATGCTCTTTTAATTACGTTGAATCGCTTCTCCCATGTTAGAAAGCGGCATCCGGCTGAGCTTGCCGTTTTTTTTTTTCATGTACATGTAATTGGATCCGATTCTGTGGTTATAGTTTGCTGTGTAAAGAGCAGAGTAAGGGAGCAACCTGGGTTGTCTCACTGCTTTAAACATTGAAGTAAGTTCTTCTTTTAGCATGCTTCCAGACTTTCAAGTGAAAACATTTATATTTTACATTGGCATTTCAGTATACGTAACGTAAGGGACTCTGTAATACTGATGTATTTATCTGATCAAGGTTACAAGAGATCAAAGACCGCCAAAGGTCTCATTCCAGTCTAATCAAAAGCCTGCAGTGCTGACAAGACAATCTGGCTGTGAACATCTTGTAACTAACTACAGCGACTCAGACCGTAATGAGAATTATGTTGTGGACGTTGTTAGCGCTTTGTATGTGTATCCTCCAGTATGCAGGAGGATTTTACTACCAGACCAAATATCTACTATGGGCTTTCGAATCTGCGAGACAGCAAGAAAGCAACCAGCCAATTAGGCGACCAAACAATACACCAACACAGATCTTTGAAAGAAGATACGCTGTAAAAACAGAACACGCAGAGACTGCTTTGATTTATTGAAAATATATACAGGAGTATAATGTTTCATCGATCTTAAATGGTATCGCTGTGTTCATGAGCATGGAAGTGACAGACAATAGCCCAGTATGAACTCTTGTTAAAGGCTTACGGTGGATACACGATTTCCTCAGAGAAGAAACATACGGTAGAGAGCACATACGTTATATATTACTCCTGTGGCTGTTCAGTTATGCCTGGACGGGTGTGCCTATTAGTGCTTTTAAGACTTCCAGAGATTGCAAAAAAAATCAATATGCAGTGAATCAACGACGCACTGATGCAGATATACACACCAGCATATTGCTTTTATTTGACATTTGTCCGACCATTTACCAGGTCTTTAACGCCTGATTAAACGTTCCAGGCGATTTTCAAGTCAAAGATGGATAGGTTCAAGTTTTACGTCAAGCAGTTCTGTCCACTGTTCAATTAACTTCAACACACCGCCATGGCAATTTTCTTCAGTGGAGTGTGTAGCATTAATCAGGTAAATAAATAACCAAATTCATCCATAAGCAAAAGAAAGCAGATACTTAAATAAACTTTCGTATCAAAAGCATGTTGCTGTGATCAGCTGTGGCAATCAGCAAAATAATGAACGGTGAAATTATGGTGTATATTACTTCTATCACGACCAATAGGATGTTAATAAATTGTGAATATGAAACCTGAGGATATGCTGATGATGTTTTATTGTGAGATATGTATGTTGTGTAATACATTAATAAGAGGGTGGAAGATAGTCAGGTGTACACTTCATTGATGTAAGGGGAAATATTGTTTATGTCCCGAAAGCAGTCACCCCAAAATCTGACACTGAGCCCTTAACAATAATAAGTTTTATTACACTGTGTCTTACAGGAAGCGAGATAAAACAAAATGTTCAATCGTTGTAACTTTCATCAGAAACGAAATATCTTCCACTAACGCTCCTCGTTAAGTGCATTATTCATGTTAAAAGGTGTTAAAATTTTACCAACAAACCAACCAATCGGCAAACAGACAGGCACAGCGACTTTGCCGGTGCATCTAAAAATGCACCTTTGGGAGCAGGCCGTATGAAAAATGAAACCCGAAATGTAGCGGATCTGTGATCGTAACTGATGAGAGCGTTGATGTGTGACCTTGGGACTCGTGATTATCTGCACTATATGCCCCCAATGGACGATAAAGAACATATGCAGTTTCCAAGCGCCAGCATTTTACAGGCGTATCTTGGAATGAGTGTAAAATTTGCGTTTTAAGAGCTTTTGGGTGAGCGGAAAGTAAGATGTGCTGCCAAAATGACGGGACTGTCACCTTTGTGTTTGTGGAAGCCATCGTTTGAGATTTTACTGGGAAATTTGCTTAGTTGTCATTTCAGACAGATCAATCAAGGAAATGTATATAACACTAGCATGATTCTTTGATTCCGTTCATTCATACACGAATCTCCAAACTGGTTGTTGAGAAACCAGTTTGCTTTCTTGGCAGACTGAAGTTGAGCCTGGTTTTGTTTTTTTGGACTCTGTTGTTACACTCCACGATGTGTCGTAGATGCATAAATAGATGTATAATAGATGTATAAAGGACACAAAGTACACCAAACCTGATGGAACATACTTAGAAGTACTCCCATCCTACTGATTAACAAATCAGTATAATGTATAACAATAAGGGTGTAACTTACATCAAACGTAACTGTCATGACAACGCATACAGTGTAGAGCCATGACGCATACGTTTAGCGATTGTTCTTCAAACATTATTATGCAGCAAAAAGGTACCACTAACTTAAAACCAAGTTAACACTCTCACCCTTCCTACACTCCTAATTAATAAATCAAGAGATTTTTTGGTTATGTTTGCTTAACATCCTTACGTATACACAAGAATCGGGGAACTACAACAAAATACCAATATCCACGGTGTGTAAAAATGATACATGCGTTCTCACCAGAGCTACGTTTACATTAGCCGTTTATATCATTGCTACATGTATCTACGTATGACAAATTATTTATCACTCTCATTTGAACACATAGCAAAGTTAGACACGGGTGAGGGAAATGAACGTTTGAGTGAAGGAAATGAACTATTCCCATTCGTATCCCAATAGCAGTTATCATCCAGGAGTAGAGGAATATAAAAAATTCTTTTCATTATAACTTACCCCAAGTCCTTTGTTCATGGTATTTGAATTGTCCAAACTGGTCGCCACGCCATTCTGTGCGATCCAGTATTCTTGTAGGCGGTGGTGGCGAGAGGCAACTATACTGAATAGAGGCGTGCTCATAGCGAGCCTGCCACCGACAAAAGTGTCGCGTGAGGAGAGTGCCTCGGCCGTCAACCTGGTCCGCTCTCAGCAGACAGCCTTCTACAAGTCGCCGGCTGTCACTGGCCAAGCACGGCTCGAAAATGACATAACTTGCTCTTATTGATTACCATTCTTCGCCGGTCCAAATGAGCAGGTAAACCTTCCACGTAAAGCACATCCTTCAATAACCCATGGTATTCACAGTCCCATCAACATCGTCTCACCCGCAACAGGTTTTGATTTACGGGTCCATTTCCTTAAAAATAAAGGGAAAACCGAGTCAGATACAACGGCATGTGCGGCATTTCGACTCTTAGGAACGTGTTGCTTTAGCAATGGCCAGGCGAGAAGTCGGCGGCTTTTTATCGGAGATTAACTGAACAAAGTCATTCCCTTGGTAGAAATGAACTGCTTTTGACGCACGCTGCTTCTCTTCACAGATTCTCTGGATAACGGTAGTCTGGGGCTTTGTGCACGCTGTGGGGTCCCCCTGCCGTAGGGCGGTAGCATACCATCGAGGAGACAACGCCACGAAGAGCTGCTATCACTCTAGACCTGGCGCAGGTACAGAGGGGCCTATCTTTCTACAGCACCTTTTCCTATTATCGACAAGCTTTCCTCGGGAAATCCAATGAAATTATCCACAGAGGAAATGAAGTTTCGAAGGCCTTGCCCAGAAGACAAAAATGCCCTCTGTTTGATGACCGAGCCCTCCTTCCAGAATATTCCCGTGATAATCACAGCTACAGCAAAGAGTAGAAGCGGATGTTACAGACATGAAGAGTTCTGTTGCTTGGTACAAGATGTTGTGATCATAAAATTAGGATATTTTTAGACAGAAAACATTGAGAAAAGAAAAGCTCTATTCGCGATCAACCGCAGGAATTTTAAGAGCTCGTTTAAATGGCAGTCAGGTGTAATGCATTCCCATAACAGAGAAACTAAGTTAATCCAAGCAGGTGACCGTTATAAGATACCCTAGAAACATCCAGAAAACTATGGCTGTGGGGTTAACAGTATAACGGCTGATCAAATAACAGTAACTGTTATCGTGGTAATAATCAGTGGTCCAGCAGATCGATTGTACCACAAATCCCTTCCCTTCCTCAAGCCCCTCCCCGTTCTATCCCCACTCCCACCTCACCCGCCTTCGTAATCACCTTCCGAGAATAACACAAGAGAGATGGTCAGCTTAGGATGGATACAAAATAACATGATAGCAAATTATGGAATAATGCTATACCTTGAAACGTGACGATCTCACAGTATCATCCATATTTTCCCTGACATTTTCTGCAATACAACAAATGGCATTCACTAATTAAAAAGTACTCAAAATTAATTACCTTTCCCAATTGGTGATTTCATTGGAGAAAGATCGCTGAAAAAACTCTATAACAATTCATTCTTTTAATGAATAGGCTAAACTATTTTATTCATGGTTTAGAGAAAATACTCTTTAATTATCAAATTCTAGGAGTGCAATGATCTTACTAGTGGGGCTGACCGACACAGTTTATTTGTAAACTTTACAAATCTTTTTACAAAACTATAAATCATCTAAGTACTCTTCGCATATATCTCGACAGACAGATCCAAGTCAAAGGATAAGATAATCAAGATGGGCTTCATTATTATAGCTTTCATCACGCATGCGTGACAAAACATGATAAACAACACCTGTCAAAAACTGTTTTACCCTTGCTTCGATGATCAGTCTATTTGTTCGCAGTGAGACATGATAAAATGAATGAAAGACAGCTTATGATTTAACACCACTTCGGCAATATTTCAACCATATCGTTTGGAAGAGTGGGTGGGGTCGATAGTTGCGGCGAGGGAGAGAGATTGGTCAGTGTGTGAGTAAATAACAAAAAAAACACACAAACGTTATTTCACGGGGAATTATTCGTGGTCGACTGTAGCAGCTTGTACAGCATGCGTTTTTATAGTAGTAAACTGTAATATAGTTGAAGATGAAAGATAACAATGAAGTGAAATAAATTATGAACATCTTCCATTGACCCGCTCTTGGGTCCGTGGTGTCAATAAGTAGTCGCCCCCTAGTACCGTTGCTATGGCTTCGGGCGTAAGATCATGTGCGTTGAAGATCATCTGCGTACTATCAATGTCACTTGATGCAGCCTAAATTTGTAGTCCTCATTCATGCATGCTGCATTAGGCCTATAAGCCTATATACTTTAGGAAAATAGTGATTTGATACATGTAATTTAAAAAACACAAGCGTCTTATATGGCCTAATGTAAACGTTTAGGTATTTGGGTGGTGGGTGGGATATACCCGTACCTGAACATGTACATGTTTCCTGACTGTTACTATCGCAATGTAGAAGATCACTGTTTGAAAGCAAAAAAATACCATAGTTCATCACATAGATGTTGAATGGTACTGTAAAAGGTAAACACTGACACAATATGTGTAAAACATATACAGTAAGCACTGCACGTTAATCGGAAATTCTAACAGTGCACCCGGCCCTGGTTTTGTTAAAACCATACAGCATGTGATAGATGGCAAAAAGTCACACTTAGCCGTTGGAATACAGCCTCTTTTCAAATTACCCCAGTTACGTATTTACTAACTGTTTTTGAAAAACATTTTCAAGGCCCCATAGCGCCATAGCTTAAGCAGAACTTCAAAAGTCTTATAAAAGCCAAGCGGATAAAGAGATTGGTTTCACCACAAATGGCATACACAGGAATCATTATGGCGCGTAGACATTCAAACGTCAATTTGAAACAGGTACAGTGATGTGGTTTCAGTAATGTCTGTCTTAACGTGCTTTATACCTGTATGAGGTGCCTAATTAACAATGGGTCAAAAAAATTTTTTATCAATAAATCATTTACCGACATCAATCAATGATTTATCGATATCGATAAATATTTTTAAAATTTCACCTTTGACCTAGGCGTGATGAGAACCTATAATCGTTGTTATTCATGAAAGATGTCTATGGGATGTACCCTAATCACTCACAAGTCAGCGCTGTTTCTTTTACTGCTTTTTAACTCTATTAAAAAACCTTTTAACCTTTATCACTTTGAAAATCTTACATAAGTGAGGGTAACTGAGTCACTTTACCTGATTTGCCCTTGCACTCACTTAAATGCTTCACCCTAACAATATAACACGGTTTTTGTCACATTTTCGCGCTTACATCCACTCTGTTAAATGCTTTGATTTTGATGGAGTTTCTATTTAGTTCCACTCAACTCAAGCCTAAACTGTATGAAGAATGAAGTTTGTATCATCGTGGTAAAAATGTAAGGCAAGCCGAAAAGCTTGGCTGAACCTTTCTTAATATACTGCAGACTAAACTATGTAACCGTTCTATGACAATGGCTGCAGTATGTAATAATTAGATACATTTATCTTTATTTCGTCTTGAAGGATTTGATCTGTGTGTATCAGATGTATTCCCCAGTCTACGATAAGGATCATAATACTCCTCGTAGTATTTTTTTATTAACCTTGTTGCAGACTGCCGACAGAACGCTTAAATACATAAAAACTGGTTTTATAGGACTCATACAATGGTTTACTATCAATAATACATATCTATATATATGCACACTAAACCATATTTACGCAAAATGCAAGTCAAATAGGATGTGTCTCATTAACTAAGGTGGAATGCCTGTTGAATGGACAGACAGGAAGCTACTGAATTATAAATGGAATATTACATTCAATTGTACGCAATATCGCGTATTCACTCTGAGCTAATCTCATTTTATCACGAAGGCTAAATCCAAATACCCAGATGGTAAAACACCAGACAAATAATATTTAAAAAAAATAAACAATCAACATCAGCCAATTAGGCAACCTGTCTAAAGCTGTCCACAGCCAGAAAGAAAACCACGTCCCAAAACAATCACGCCATCGATAGGATTATGAGGTTTCTGCGCCAGTCATCGATCGCACATGCGATAGAACCTAAGGCCAGGAAATTACATCCGGCGTGAGAGGTCGCAGCTGGATTGTCAAATACAGGAATAATTGACGTACACTGCGGAGAAGAACAACTGGCGAGGAATCGTCAACACCGCGTTGTTAACTGTCGTAATCAGCTGCAGCCGATACTCTGCTGTGGTAGACTACGGCTGGAATACCGGGTAGGATGTGAGAAAGGAACCGGGAATTTTAACGTCTGCATAGGGCAGGAAGTAAATAACCAAATTACAATTGATTTTAACAAACTTCCTATCCTGATGTTATAACATGTGATAGCATCATGCGGAGGCGCTCAATGACCAAGTAGTTCAGGTGTATGCTTGCCCTCCAGTCCCTAGGGAACACGATGTGAGGGTTTAATACCCGCCCTGGACATGTACTTCTCTGCTCTCGCGATTCCTGGTACATGTTCGCTGGCAGCATTAAGGGGTGAACAATGTCCGTGTGGCTGCTTGTACAGTCTAACATTGGCTAAGACCACCTGTCTCCTGCCAAAATAGTGTGTATATCTGTTCGTCACAGGTGTAAAAGTTTGTCAGTGACTTATCAACTTACTAAATATGCAGTAACGACGTCTACCATACACTGTACGAATGTCACACGGATCCAAGTGCCATACCAATGTAAATTCAGATGAAAATGAAAAGCAATTTCAAGGATGAGTGCATTGTTCCGTAATTTAAGGTATCCATGTTTTGACACTATCCCGGAAATCCTGCAATGCGGTCGCTGTGAGTTCAAATCCAGCTCATGTTGGCTTCCTCTCCGGCCGTAAGTGGGAAGGTCTGTCAGCACCCTGTTGGTTTCCCCAGGGCTGTGCCCGGTTGCCTCCCACCATAATGCTGGCCGCCGTCGTATAAGTGAAATATTCTTGAGTACGGCGTAAAACACCAATCAAGTAAATAAATAAATAAATAGAAATTCTGCGTCTTTTAATCTCATTCTGATTGTTATTTTCGTCATGCTTGGGTATCATTTCAGGTGATTTTTCTTTAGGCGTGTGGCAAAAGTTGGGCTGTTTAGTTTCAAATCTATGTGGTTATTACTTACATAATAGACTCGACAGAGTTCCCGAGTTGAGTTATCCAGTCACAACCACGGTTATTACTTTCTTGCGTCCCAGAATTGATTCTAGATCTACCGCCGCCCGAAGCGGTTGAGCTATGGAGGCCGGCGAAAGGCGTAATTTGTTCACCGGATGATATTCAAATGTGTAAGGTTTTCAGTAAGTCAGAGAGAGCTCCACGCAATGCTTTTCAGTCAGAAAGTTCGTTAGAAGTTTTACTCTGATTGGTGTTCTCCATGATTTTAGAGTGGATAACGTAAGTCTGTATAAGGGTTCAGGAAAGGGATCGTACGTGGGAAGGTAATCCGTGGGAGGTCGTGGGTTTCACCTGAAACTCTGCCCAGTTTCCTCCCATCATAATCCTGGCCACCGTCGCATAAGTGGGGTATTCTTGATTACGGGGCAAAACACCATTCAAATAAATACATAAAACAAATCAAGAACGGGCTTAAGGCTTACTTGTTCCATCATATGATTGTCCAGAGGATAAGTTTGCAGTTCTAATCTATGTTGCTTCAAGTGCTGGGTGTAAATTTTATTCGATGTATCTGCATGAAAATCTGGTTCTTCCATGCACCCATTTTCCGGGATATCAGTGGATATTGAATTTCGAGTTAAAACCTTACACCATCTTCCCAAGGGTAAAATGGAGGATCTTCTTGAGTTTTGATATACCTGTGTATCAATACTGTAGTTAGATAAAGCAAAAAGCTTTGAAAAGGGCATCAAAAACCGTTAATAATTTTAGAAGCTCGCCTTTGATCAAATACGTGACATCATAAGAAGTTTTAAATTTTGATATAGCTTTGAGAATACGATTATGTTTTTGTGTTGTTGTATGTGTAAATCTTTGGGATATAGTGAAAAATAATTCCATGATCTGTGAATCAAAAACTATCAGAGATAAAAAATTTTGGATTAATAGTTTTCACACTAGAAATATGTAAATGACTTTATAAAAATAGAAATTTTAGCCCATTTATTTAACTAAACTTAGAAGGGAGCTGAACAATTACACGCCCTTGTACCATCTACAGATGACTGTGTATAATTCCCCAAAGCGGACTGTATATCATAACATGTAGGCATCGCGGTGTTGATGAACAACTGATACAAACATTGTCAGGTTGTGAACTTCTTTTTTTTGTACGTCTTAATTATATTGTACAAAAACAGAAGTTTGAAAACCCTTGGCGCAGACTGATTGGAATATGTGAAACTACAATCAGTTTTAGTTATTATTTAGTTTTACCCGAGGGTTTTCCCGACATAAATCCTTTTACATCCAAGTATTTTAGGTGAAGAATAACATTTAAGCACCATCTTATTTTTTTAAATTTTGGTTCTGTTCATCCCATTCACCTGTTCATATTAATACTGAATAAATGGATCTGAAAAAGAGAAACAGTGTCATTCAGCAATGTCATTTGAAACCACATTTGACTGGTACTTGAACCTTTCTATTTTGTAAACTGTGTTAAAATTTTACCTTGTTCCATTACAGTTAGTACTCATGAAAGTAACCCGAATGTGTATTACATCTGCTTGAGATTTTCATATGGTCAATGAGCTAATTAAAAACTTAACCTGCACTTGTGGATAGCTGATAACGGCTCACTTTCACAACAAGTGCAGAGCATATGGCATTTGAGCATAACAGAATAACGTAATATAAAAATGATTTATGAATGAAACATGTTTATATATGGGTCAGTCCTGTATGATTTTATTTAGGGACGAGAAATAAATACATGATTTAGTGCGCATAAAACGACCGCAATCGCAGATGTCAAATATGCTGGAACACGCCCTCAAACATCAATTAATCAAATTAAATCTAAATTATAAAAAATTTAAATTCCATATATCTTTCCAATGTTACAATAAAAGTAAAACTATGGAGTAGACTTCTCATTCTGAGTTGTACAAAGATCATCTTACAAATGTCGAAAAGTGTCCCTCAACATTGCAGTCGTGACCAACAACCACCAACTGGTCACAAGCACGTGTAGATCGACGGAATCAATACACATGGGTGCTTCGAGTCACAGAAAGGTAGAACATATTCAACCCCGAGGTTGCAAGCACGCAAAGATCGACTAAAACCAGCAGCCGATCGGACGCTCTTAGTCGACAAAAAAGCCAGTTGTTTCCAGTCCATCTACGGCTTAAACGGAAAACGGTACAATTGTTCCTGGATATAACTACTCGGTAGATGATAAAATAAATAGTTGACTTCAATAATAATGAAAAAGAAAATTGAAAAAACACTCGAGCGAATCTATAATGGTTACGATGTTCATGCAAATGTATTTGTCATAATTATAATAATCATTTCCTATTTCCACACCTGCTTCTGACAACCAAATTACCTGTTTGTGACAGGGGAGGCAATATATACAGATAATGACATTATCAACAATCCTAATAGGCTATTAGCATAAATATCACCAGCGGTTGTGGATTATACTGGCCGACACCCCGTAGCGTGTTATATGCAATCGTCTAAATTAATGAAGGAATGGAATTCACCGACGCACAGCACACAGAGTAAAACCAAAGCCGCGATGACGGCGTGACGGCGTGACAGGTAGACAATGGTCACACGGAACCGGTGAAATACGGCCTCTTGTCAATTTACTTTTATTCTGAGTGTTTATTTAATTACATAAATAGTATCAAATGACAGACCCCCTGATGGCATGGCTTAAGCAGAATTAAGTACAAAAAATGTAGTGATGGTAACTGCTATTTATTAGAGGTCACTGGTCTAAAATTACTCACAATGCTGCATTGTCATTGCATTTAATCACATTAAAACATGATATCGGGAAAGCTTTGTCCACCAGCACTCTGAGAGCGCAAAACTTCGCCAGCACCACTTACATGCATCCCTTTAATGTAGACAAAGTGAGAATACTCAGAATTTGTGTTGTATCTCGCAATGGTAAAGGATCATTTAAAAACTTCTTGGATTCAAATGACCTACAAAATATAATGAACTGGTGCTTGTGTCAAGGTGTACAAAGATATCTGTACGCAACTTTATTTTGCAACGTCTAGCCGTTTAATAAATTTCTGGAACAGAATGTATATCTTGATCATCACAAGAATTAAACGGTTTGGTGCTTCATAGTTTCTTCCCAACACTTGCATATTACTTTTCTCATTGAGTTTATGACGGGCATTTGACACTGGGAAAAAGTATTTAAAAATACAACCATGCCAAGGTAATTTCGTACGTATCCCAGCTCCTTATTTATTTTTCCATATAGGCACTAACACGTACAATCATCAGTTAAATCTTAAAAATGAGTTTATGGCTTGTGACATAGTTCAGCTCTATTAAAGGCTACTAAAGGTGACGTAATTGACATCATTGGAACCCTTTTGGGATATACCTATATCTTGATGAAAACAACCCACAGCGACAAAGGAAAAGGCCTGGGAAAGTTGGAACAGCATGCCCGGTTTCACAGAGATAAAGATTTCGGGAGTGCATAATGGCCAGAAATTTATATTGTTATATTTTTTCACACGTCCACAGATATTCGTACAGTCTAGCCAGCTGGAATGATTGCGTGACTTGATGATTTTTGGCCAATCAGAATAAGCGAATAGCTTTGTTCCGGATGGTAGTTAACTCCGGATATGACATGAAACGGCCTGAGAGTTCCAGAGCACACACTGAATTATGGGTCTAACCTTTGTTCCACGGTAAGCGTTGATCGTGAAGACCATGCTACACCCACAATAAAGGGTACTTTTTTTCTAATTCAACTGCTCGAAAGAAAATAGCACAAGCTATATTCCATAAGTTGCGTCCATAGGCTGCGAAGTTGTCCTATTTCCATGTGACAAACTGAGTCGAAAAATCGTACTGTGTGGTAACATAGGTAACGTAACACAGTAATTATTGGCGAATTAACTTGAACATAAAGTCTGCCAATATATATACATAAAAAAGGAAGTCAGCCAAAGGTATCACAGAAATATGTTTTTAAAATCCAGTCACGTTTAATCCGAGGAGATGGAATTCAGCATTGGACACATATGGCATAAGCTGACAATTTAATCCGAGTAGAAATTTTGTAGAATCCGATTAGGATTAGACCAATCACTAGCCTTGAAATGTTGTGATATTTTGACTGAGGTGTCTCATCTCTTACCGGGTGTTGACTGTTTCTTGGGTTTCTTTTGGGAACAATAATTACTATTTTGGGGTTATTTCAGTGTGAAATTGAAGCATTTTGGCCCAACTGGACAGTTATTCATTTATGCGTACAGGTATATGTGTCACATTGCTTACGTGTTGGACAGCAGGTTGCAGTAATTTGTCAGGGCGAATGGGCAACAAACCGCCTTGGGACAGCCATGGCCTCGGAATAAGAAAATTTCGTTGTTTAACGTTTCCTTACTCGGTATGACTAGGAAATGTTTTCCCAACAACGGTAGGGAAATGTGTTCCAAATGTCCAAAAAGCCCTGCTCTGTTCCGGGCATTCTCTGAAGTCTATAGCCAGCTATCAGCCAAGCAAGACTGAAAAGGAAGGCCAAAAGATGACTCACGAAGTTCGCTCCTGACAACTGCAAAACTGTTAGAGACTGCTGCTGTTTCTATCCTTTTGGTCTCTTTTTTTTCTATTTCAATTTTTCTGCTCGATCACAAACACTTAATTTTGAGATTATGTAATTATGTATGTCTACTTAAGAAATAAAAATATCAACTCTTCTAGATTTACCGGTCTAAAATCAACAATAACTCGATAGAGTCATTATTTCTATTCTATTATACCTACTTTAAACTTTTACATATTTATTTGACACGAAAATGACTAAAAAACGCACGGTTCATGGCACCTACCTCTTCCGTGTCTCATTCGCTGTCAACATCTGCTTGAGATCGTCATGGAAAGGACACTACACACACAAGTTAGAGTGGTGAAGCAATTAGCATAGGTTTGTTGACGTTTGCGTTAATCGATTTGTGACCTGGACACCTGTGATAACGCCCTACTTTGTAAAGTTTTCCTCCATGGTGGAGTTTTGTGACGCGAGTCGTGACGCGGGTGTGTTCCGAAGCGTGCGTCACGAAGTTCGCTCCTGACAACTGATTTTAGATCTGTTGACGTTCAACGTTGCATGTAGTAGGAAATCCAAAGTATAATAGAATTGGGGTTTTTACGTCGTACTTAACAATTTTTCAGTCATATAACGACAAGGAGTCAGTAGTTGTGTGTGTCTTCTTTTGAGTTCTGAACGTCAAGCAAACAGCAACAAGTACCATTTTAATGGTAAGATCTATGGAAAGCCCGTCCTGGGTTTGATATCGGGTCTCCCGACTTTGAGACGGACGCTCTAACAATTAGGCCACCGAGGTGGTCGCTTGTTACTTATTACCAATGTGACGTCACCTTAGATGGCTAACATGGCAACATCGTGTCACCAAACAAGTGGCAAGGTAGTGTTAAAGGGGCAAGGGGGTGCCTATCATTTACTATTTACTCTGTTCATGAACTAACGTTGCTGATTTTTTTAAAACATATTTTAGAACACCGCTGGAAAACTTCTTTTGTGGCTGACTTCATGTTCACTTCAAAGGTTTTTAATCCGTCGTCCTTTCTCTTCACCGTCATATTGTAATTTATTTACCTGACTGCTGTTTTACGCTGTACTCAAGAATATTTCACTTATACGACGGTGGCCATGATTACGGTGGGAGGACACAGCGTATAAAGCCCATGGAAACTCAAGACCATGGACAGACTGCTGGCTGACCTTCCCATATACGATCGGAGAAGACGTCAGCTGACTTTTGAGTCAGTGTTCTGTGCTAGCAATCTAACCAAAAATTTTTTTCTAGTTTTATTGCCTTTTTTGAAAGGTGCATGCATGTTTCATTCATGGTATTAATTGGTATTAATGAAGATTGGTACTTTTTTCCAGTTCATTAGATTTACTGATCTACGAATGAAGAAAAAATACAATACTTGCTTACATATTTAGATATACATTTCTGCATAAAATTAACAACACCCAGTAGTAACAACACCCAGACTGGATAACAATAGTCCCATTAATGTATGATGTTCTAGACGCTTTCACTTGTAATAGGCCTATGCATTATATTATTGAACAATATCTCATAACTGATGAAAATCGTCTATACAGGAAACATTCACATCTGGAGTAACTAGTAACTGGCAAACATAATAGACAACGTAATAGTGCACATATTCAACTTTCACTAATTCATGTTCAAACAAAATTAACTGTAATTTACAATACACATTTTACCATATCGTGTTCTTTTCCCGATAAATACCCTTACTTTATGAATCCTTTTTGATTTTGATTAATTATTTCACAGCTGTAGTCGACGAGCTAAAACCACGGAAGCATTCTTACAGAACTTGTTTGTGTGTTACTGACCAATCACTATTTTCAAATCGAGTGTTCAAGAAAGTCCTCAAATAAATATAAAATTTATATATCTCCATAAACTTGATAAACTTGTTGAATGTGTGCTGAAAGCGCTTTGACCTGGAAATTTCGCATTTTGCAAACTTTTGAGGGCTTTACTACAACTGAACTACAACCTTCGATTCCACATTCGCCACGACATGGTTGAAATATTGCCGATGTGATGTAAACCATAACCATTTATTCAATCATTCCCATCCGCAGAATTTTTGATAAAACGCCGTCACCTCTTCTATACGTTGGTCTGAGTAGCTGATGGACCTGACTTGTTGAACGAAGGGGCGTCACTCTTAGATAAAGTACACATTTTACTGCGTAGTGTACCAGTTATCTCCCCGAATTATTACCATGTGGTCACTCCCCCCCTCCCTAAATCAATATACAATAGTCCTACGTATATGATAACTTTAGCATATAACTACGTTATCTTTGTTAATGAAAACTTCATGAGGATCTGCGCATAATACTTCATCATTTAATAATACGCCTAATATAAAGCAACGTACACAAACGAGACTTCACAGCCGTATACGGAGACGGAGCCAAATTTAAATCAAGCACCTAGCAATTTTGGGGGTATAGTCACCCTGAACCTAATGAAAGCCATTAAACACCAACAAAACCGGTTTAAATTGCCGGTTTAAATATATATATATATATATATATATATATATATATATATATATATATATATATATATATATATATATATATTACCACTTCCACATTTGTATATTACTAATATACATTCTTAAACGTATAGGCTGTATCTACTGCGTGTAGAGTGTGGTAACCTTTTCTTGCCACTGCTTCCAAAGCTATTTCTAATACAACGCTCCAATACGTATTTTGTCAGAACAAGATGTTTCATACATCTGTCATTCGCCTAATACGATCACACAGTGATTAACAGCGCGTTAAAGTGTAGTGCAGTGTCGTGATTATGCAACAAAAACAAAAGGTACGCTTTAACCTTGTATTAATATGATCTGTAATAATAATTTTATATAAACTTTATAGAAACATACATACATTTGATGTAATGTTGTTCTGTATTTTGAATAAGACCTAAATGGTATAGTTTGTTGGTATATTTTATATCTCGAAAACCCTCGGTACGCCACAACACACTCTACTATTTTACGTTACATTCATGGACATGTTACTGTATTAACTTACGTTAGTTTTGTATTCAGTTTTCAGCTCATCAAACATTTATTTTGGAGCGGAATTTATCATCAATTTGTAACACCAGACACCGTTTAAATAATCTGATATGTGTTAAATATGGAAAATTTCATATTTTCCTGCGTTGAGAGAACTGTATACATGTATATCGCAGTTAAAAAACAGCATCATTGACAGTTACACTATCTGGTTTCCTCCCATCCAGTTCCAGCATAATCGTCATCTCCCCAGCTACAAATTGAATGTGTGACTGGCAGAGAAAAACTACATGACGTTAGTGAGACAGACTGAATCACTATGCTTGGGCGACAAGGAAAACATAGCCTTCCAGAGTTTTTCAGCATAAAACTTTCACGAGCTGTAGGTTTATTGCGCACAGTCTGTCTCTGATAATAAACAAGTTTGAGAAATGTTTTCTTTTTATAAAGGTATTTATATTACTCAGTTGCTTCTGTGTGCGTGTGTGTGTGTTTTTTGTTTTTTGTTTTGTTTTTTTTTTTCGAGGCGATATTTCTTCAACATGCATGTTTTTCAGACTAACGTGAATAGCGAGAGAGGTAGCTTCAGGCTAATTGGCAACCCTCCACAGCTACCCAACAATGACACCCCACCCTCCCATTGTCCCGACTCGTGCACCCAATGGTTTTAATGACAAGCTTTGTTCGTGAGAGTGCTTGCTGTACAATGCCTGATGTATACAACACTTGTTTAAGAGTGGATATTATACGTTCACACTTCAGTGCAGATAATTATTGTGACAATTTTGCAAACAAATGAGATTATGAATTTGTAGATGAGGTCAAATAAAATAATGTTAAAATGAGAATGTTGTCCGGAAATGTCAATGCAAATGAGTGATTGTGAATTATAAACTATTGTGCTTTTCGTTTAACATTGCGTCTTGTACCTCGTTGTAGTTCGACACAACCAATCAGAAGCATGAATTAAATGACAGAAAAGTAGACAAAATGACATAGCCTCCTCAAATAACGTATATTCCTACCAACTAATTCAACCATGTTAGCTGTTTTTCTGAGTATATTATATTTAATATACACACTAATGGCTTCGGCTGCAAATCAAAAAAGCTCCAATTGCAGATAATTCAAGTCAGGAGTTTTTTTGTTTAAATTTTGAATTTGATGTTCTCCTCCGAGATGAGCCTAAGGTGTCCGTCCACAACAGAAGTAGCTTGGTGGATGGGAAGAGATTGATGTTCTCTCGTCTTGACGGGGAAACAATTTAGAAATTATTGACCGCATGGAGTAAAAAAGGCGGTGATCGATTAACCGAAAAGATCCTAAAATTGCCAGTAACGGTGTACGGTGAATCGCAGAGGAAAAAAACTCTTCGTTGACAGGGGTAAACGCACCAGGATAATTAGTGGAGTAGGCCCAATGGTAATTTTAAGTAGCCCCAAATTGAAGTCAATGAAGAGGCAGAAAATTCCAGTCCGGGCGCTCACGACATACAAATTGAACATCGCATCATACTGTTGAAGTTTAGAGGTTTTTTCACAATTCGAACTTCTAGCTGCTGTAATTAAAGAATGAGAGCTGACACTCAGATTGAAGTGTAAAAAGAAATCGGCATTTTCCCTATTGTCCGCACTTACATCAGTACCGCTCTGAAGACAGCACATCCTACTCCCGTCACATCAGTAATAGCTATAACCATAAAATACCACAAAATGCATTGTGAAAATCTGACACAATTACGTGTGTGTAATAACAAACATTATTTTTAAACATCATTTTATATGAATACATGACTTGAATTGAAATGAGATATCGGTCTTAGGTGCATAGCACCTTCGTTTGAAGGAAGGGCTAAACTAACCAGTGGGATCTCTTTGATTATGGCTGTCTGAGTAGCAGACTAGGGCAGCAATTCTACAGATGGACTGAGTTGTCAACTTTGCTCATTGTGACATGAACGGCCAAGTGAGATCGCTTTGCTAAAGA
This sequence comes from Liolophura sinensis, assembly GCF_032854445.1. Lineage (NCBI taxonomy): Eukaryota > Metazoa > Mollusca > Polyplacophora > Chitonida > Chitonidae > Liolophura > Liolophura sinensis. The sequence continues at coordinate 13,299,065 of NC_088300.1, read as the reverse complement.
CTGGTTAAACTGGCGAATAATTTGATGCACTAGCATTAATAGCTTACTGAAAAATATTTCACTTATACAAGGGTCAGTTTCTTGGAGTGCTGGAGGAAACCGATCAGCCTGGAGCAAACCACTGGCCTCTGGCTAGTAACAGACGAGCTTTCCCATATGTGACACACAGATTTTCACCAGACTGAGATATACTAACAGTATGAAATAACGCTGATAGTATAAAGCAAAGTTCCATACACACATGATTAAATACTGACAAAAAATACTAAAATTTGAAATAAAATATCTTCTTCTGCAGCACAATAATAACATAAAACACAAGAAAAAGGTACAAATTCTTGTCAGCAAGCGCCGGAGTCATTGCTGGTCCTGGCACACATGTATAAGTGGACCAGTGTGGCAAACGAATGAGGTTTAATGTAAGATCAATTCTATCCAATCTTCTGTGTGTCGACAGATCTGCCTCGTGGATTAGAAACCAGAGTAAACTAATTATCGATCGTCAGTTCTAGTATGCAGGGGAACAAAGGTTGACTGATGCACACCTCGCGTAAACACGGGGTCAGCACTGAGAATCACAACCTGACAACAAATATTGACACACACGTATCTAGTGAAACAACGAGCTAAATTAGCTCTATTTAAATTTGGACAACCCTCGCCATCATTTCCCCAAATCTTCATTTGAAGGAGGTGGTCGTTTCGTCTCCAGAATTACTCCAAGTAGAGCGGATAATCGGATTAAGCCCTGTAAAGCGCATTGAAACCAGCAGGCTTTTATCTCAAGCACTCTTTCAACTCTTTCCGGATCCCACCATTTGGCTTCACAACAGCATCTCTTTCCTTTTAACACCGGGTATGTGTAGACATAACTTTTCCTACAACTGTATGGGCAGTTGCTAACGCGGAAGAAATACATCAGACATGTATATTTATTGACAAGGTCCTTGTGCGAGCATTTAGAAAAGGAGAAAAGAAACAGGATATATCTGTTGATAACGTCCTTGTCTGAGCTGTTGAGAAAGAAGAAAACAGACGAGACACATTTGTTCATAAGGCCCTTATGCGAGCAGTTGGCAAAGGAGAAAAGACACAACACCTTTTGTTGAAAAGGTCTTAGTGTAAGTAGTTGGCAATGGAGCGAGGAGAACATAGAGTACAGATAATTACTAAATGGGAGCATATCAAATATTTGTGAACTCGATAAAACTTGAAAGTCGTAAAGGGAAACTGATATACAAAACTTATTTATTGAAAAAATCCTTGTAGGCCGATGTGTCTTTAGTGACATGGGACAGAAAAACATCTTTCTACATTTAATGACTTGCAGATTTGTTCGGAAAGAGATTTAGCTAAATGTATGATTGAAGGAATTAATGATATGGGTTCACGCCTCTTCGGCAATATGGCAGCCATACCGCAGCGATAATATGACGAAACCAGGAAACAATAAAAAAGACCTAAACAAAATAGTGCAGATCCTCATACAGAACAGAAGATCTAAGTATTCTGTTGACGGCTACTTTCATTCAGTAACAATTCCTATTACACTGAAGCGAGGGTTTTCTTGGTATAATCAACATAAACTTCAGGTGGTTCGACAGATGAACGGCGGATTTATTGGATCTTATTTGTGATTCATATCAGCACAGTCCCACAGCCGTTCTCCTGTATGGGACAGATTGCTCATTAATCCGAAACTCAGTGCTGCCCCCCAGAGTTCAGGTTCTTCTGTCATCTCAACAGCGACCAGCGATATGAGGATTTCCGCGGGCTGTGGTCAACAGAAAGCCAGTGATCTGTTACAGCGTTGATTCCCTTCTCTAAAATGCTAAGGTTCTCCTAAATTCAGCAAGTGATTAAGGCTTTGAGCTTAGCTCTGTCTGGGAGTCCGTCAAATGGGAACGGGGTTAAGTGAGAATTCATCGTTGCTGGAACAAACCAGCTGTCATATTCAGCCTGCGTCTCATATGCCAAAGGTTTCTGACTTGTAAACGTCTTAGTTCACTTTAATAACTTGGATGTAAAAAGGACATTGGCCAGAGGTGTGTGACCCTTCCTCTATTTATCTACTGGACAACAAATCTAAGTGGGAAGCAACACATGATGCTGCATTTTCTGTAGTATTTTCAGTATAAGGAATCAGATTTCAAGGCGATCATCACAAAGGCTATCTTGACTTCAATCAAAATATGAAAGACATCATAAGTGCTTATTTTGGGTCCCTTTGGAGCTAAAACTGAGTGTTATGCCAAGACAAATCTATTCCAGGACGGACCTAAACAGGATTACCGCAAATCCAATTATGACTTCAGTCAAAGTTGAAACTCACCATAAATGTTTATGTTTGCTTCCTTGAGCAGTTAAAAGTGGGAACACACAATAACCGTTGTCAAAACAAACCTATGACAATTTGAACACGATGCTAATTCTTCCCACATGCAGTCACCTGCACACACTGCGATGTTTCTTAACTTCTTGAGTATACTGTAGTTGAACGAAAATACGCGAAAGATTCTTCACCAGGCCGCGTTATCGCGAACCGATGACGTGTCGAAATTTTCAAATTATGTGATGTAACGTTAGTCAAGAGTCGATTGCCACAAATAGAGCCCTTTAAACGGGGTTTTCGCGGAAAACTATGTACTGGATTATAAAAATGTCACCTAGGTCAAAACCACCGATTGCGGAATCGGTTTCATTTTAAAGACCTTACTCTTAAGCCTGTCGGCAAACACGGATATGCCTATGACAATTTTAAGTCTTCATTCGTTTATTTATTTTACAGAGGCAGCGTTGCAGGACACTAAAGAACTTGTTGTAAAGCACCGTCCTGGGTGAGTATCTGCCGGACGTACTATCCCACATAAAGCGTACAAATAGTCTCCTACAGATCGAGATCAATATGTATGTTCTATTGGCGGGAAATCCTCAGCAACAAACAATTAGTTAACACCTGCTCAGGTACCGACAAAGGTTTTAATTTTTAAGCATCTTATCCCGGCTCTGCTATTTATGAGACATATTCTCTAATAATCACTGTGCGTAGGTGTAAGATGTCTTCAGTAGATAAATTGATATCCGCGAACACAACATAGCAGGGGAATCGGTCCTAGCGTTGGAAATTATCAAGATCAGCCAATCTCATTACTATTAATTTTCACACACTTTTGATACAATAACATTTTAATGATACAACTACAAATGCATCATCCATAAGCAATAGCCTTGTTGAGCTCATATTTCTCCAAGAGTTGAATGGAAATGAATTATACATGTTATCGATCACCACAGTTTTGCCTGATAAGATCAGAAATGTAAAACGGCAGATTTCGTTTATTTCTAAGTTTTTTTTTTGTTTAAAATATTTTACATCTGTTATCTTTATGGTAATTGGGTGAATCACATGTGGGATTAGCATACTATGAGGGAGACAGATAACATTAAATAATTATCAGAAGAAAAGTCAAAAGTGCTTTTTGTTATCTGCGTTACTGCACTGATGTACTGACAAAGACGAATTTTCAAGATTTGTATTTGTATGCATTGCATTAAGTTGTCTTAACTCCTAATTCTTGGATGATTGCTTTGTGACCTGTAATTTTTAAAGTCGACATATAAGCTTACAGGCCTGTAATGGTATGAATACAGTCTTTTAGATTTAAAATTGGTGGCTGCTTATCGTAATTTATAATAATTTACAATTAGAAATAAGGGAATAAAGTTCTTGAACCAGAACAATACCTGGCAGATTTGCTTCAGGTGTATAGTGCAGTTTGTTGAAATGGGTGGTTCTAACAGTGTTCATACAAGGTTAATTCTGTGTTAATTGTCCATCTGTGTATACTGAGATGAAGAATGAAGGTATCCAGGCAGACAGGGCCAATAAGAGTACTTGCCTTATGACAATGCCCTGATGTGATGTACTTCAACTCGTGAAGATATAATCAACAATAACGTTACAACAGGTAGATGACAGATTATTTGCTCTTCGTAACATTTCATGTAAGGTAGCCTTTTTGTGTCTAAATGTGATTTACCACATTTCATCTAAACGGTGCTTTATCTTTGCATCCTATCCTCTGTAATAAATCAGAAACAACTTCTCTTACAACCTTGTTTTCTCATTCTCCAATAACATCAATATTTGGTCGACTGCATTCTTCTGACTTCACGTATGTAACAGACATCCATGTTGTTGCGTATGTCGTTGCATTTCTACCTATGTGTTATTTTGGCTCTACAAATTTTCCATCACAGACTACGATACAGTTCCTTTCTGCTACAGACCATTTTATTCTTTAATGTAATAATCAACGCACACCAAACAGTTTCAGTTACTGTCCTTTATCATTCATTTCTGAAGACATGAAGAATGAAGACAAAACGGATTTAAAAGTATCTTTTAACGCCAGGAAGGATTTTACAGGCTGGGCTGATCGCGAGAAAACTGGGTCGCATGAAAAAATAATCACTTAGTACTTTAGCGGGGCAACGGTTTGTCTTTTATTTTCATTTATAACACTGTTGCCATGGACACGCAATTATTGTTATTATGTGCACAGCTATCGGCGTCATCTGTATGCTGTTTAGGAAGCGATGGTTTAACATAATGGTGTAAAAAAAGTTTCCATAGATACACCACTGGAGCTTTTAGAGACGATCACAGATATCATGTCGGGAGTATAGCCGATTTTTCTCCATGTTTATTTGTGTGAACACACATAGATTCCAGATTTATTCAAATTCCATGCTGAACAATATTTAGTGTAGAACTTTTTCACGCGCAAAGTATGTGTATGCCTTGCCCTGAGAGGTTAGGGCAAGGAAACATGACTGGTTGGTCCGGTGTCGGTATAATGTGGCTGGGTGGGGTGTCATCTCTGGTGTCTTCAGCCGTGACAGCATTTGGCGGCATGGACTCGCCCTGCTACAAGAAGGCATATTACGTGTACACATACCTAATGACTCCTTGTCGTCATATGAATTCTTACGTCAGACGTTAAACCCCAAACATCTATGCCAAGATACAAATGTAATCATGTCTGGAAGAGTTTCAAAAGATGTAACCAGACTAACTCCGGCTAAGATATGTGATGCTCTATATTCATTCTGGTTCAGCGTCTTTGACTTGCTGATGTCGGAAATGACGTCACAGGATGTTGTTCTGTAGAGATTAGTTTCCGAAAATTATGACTTACACAAACCGAGTATTTTATCACAACGAGCCATGCTTTTCATAAGCTTTGAGCTCGGACAACGGATCAAACCATTCCAAAATGTAAATACCTACAAATAATAGTAAGTTTCGGTACATCACGGCGAGATTATTTCAAGCCACAAAGAAAACTGACACCCTCATCCCCACGGCAAAGTGAAAATTTCTCAGAGCTTATCAAATATTTTCCTTCACCTGAAGGGTCAGTCCAAACAAGTGTTTCATTTCTTCAGACTATAATCAACATCTCAGTAGTGCTAGAAATAGATGCCTGGCCTGTAATGTGGGTGAGCGGCTATTTACATCCTTACGAAATTTAGGGTTAGTATATACTGTCACTATTACCTATATTTTACATCTGGAACAGCCATCGTACTTATCCATGTTACATTCACGGACCTGTTACTGTAGTTTCTTATATTAGCTGTTTACATTCAGTTTTCTTAGCGTCTTTGACAATTATTATATGTGGTTTGATCTCATCCAGTACTGGCATAAGCTTCATCTCCAGGTGCTACAAACCGACAGGCTGAATAACTTAAATGACTTCGACGATGAGGAAAACATACCCTTCCAGTTTTTCCGCATAAAACAGCCACGAGCCATTACTTTAATGCCGACAATCAATCTTTGATTACAAACTTGTTTCAGGATTTTTTTTATAACGCAATATGATATTTACTTTAATGAGTTCTCCATGTTTTTGCGGGGTGATATTTCACCAAACATGTTTTGTAAGACTAACGTAAATAGCGAGAGAAGTAGCTTCAGGCTAATTGGTCAAACAACTGTCCACACCCACCTCACCCCACCGTCCAGTTCTCCGAACTCTTGCACCCCATCACTCTAACCTGAACATTCTTCAATGTCAATCACCATTGGTAGGAACGAATTCTATGGAGGTAGCATAGATAGATTCAGTGGACCACGCAAATGGCGCTGTGATGGGATTTTAATGACAAGCTTTGTTCGTGAGAATGCTTGCTGTACAATGCCTGATGTATACAGCACTTGTCTAAACATGAGTTATGTTATAGGTCCACACTCCAGTACAGATAATCATTGTGGCAATTTTGCAAACAAATGGGATTATTACTTTGTAGGTGAAATCAGATTAAATTAAAATGAGAATGTTCCCCAGAAATATAAATGCTAATGGCTGATTATGAATTACGCACTATTGTATCTTTTGTTCTACACTGTTTCTTGTAATTCGAGGTAGTTCAACAAAAATAAGTCATGAAGAATTAAAGAAAGAATTAAATGGTAGTGTTCTCTTGGACATTATCATACAATGAAGACATCTAAACTCTGAAGTAATATCATTTGACATTGGAGATATCTGATTTTTTTGTAAAACATAAGTAGAAAGTAGAAAAAATTACATAGCCTTCTCAAATAACCTTTATGAGTGCTCACTATTTACACAGCTTTAGCTGTTTTTCAGATTATATTACATTTGATATACATAATAATAGCTTCGCCAGCAAATTAAAAAAGCTCTGATTGCAGATAATCCCTGTGAAGAATGTTATTAAAACTTAAAAAAATTAATATTCTCCTCTGAAATGAGCCAAGGGTGTTCGCACACAGAAGAAGCAGTTTGCTAGATTATTGTTCTCTTGCCTTGAACGGAAAACCATTTAAAAATTATTGGCCTCATCGAGTAAAAAGCGGTGATCGATTATTCGCTAAAGTAGTAAAATGGCCTCCAACGACATACGGTGAGCCCAAGGTGAAAAACGTCCATGTTGATCAGGGTAAACGCACCAGGCTAATTAGTGGAGTAGACCCACTGCTAATTTTAAATAGACCCAAACTGAAGTCAATGTAGAGATGGAGAATTCCAATTCATACAAATTGAACATCAGCGTCGATGGTGTTAAGTTCTTCAGAGTATTGTCCCAATCCGGATCTGTAGCTGGTGTGATTAAAGAATGAGAGCTGACACCCGGTTTGAAGTGTGAAAACAAATACGGAGTTTTCCGATCGTGCCCACTTACATCAGTCTCGATCTAAAGACAACACGTCCCACTGCCGTCACATCAGCAAAAGCTATAGCCACAAAATATCTTAAAATGAATTGTGAAAATCTGTAACAACACAAAATATCGACTGAATAATGGCCGTATTATAGACTGTCTTCCAATTATAAACTTTTTGCTCTTATTTGGTCTTACATATTTAAGGCCGGCTGCCCCGGCAGGCTCCTGTCTATTAATTCCGGAAACGAAATTTAACACATCATTTTATTTCTGTACATAATCTGAAATAAAATGATATATTAGTTTTAAATTCACAATTCATAAAATCTTCAAAAAGGGCAAAACTATCCAGTGGAACCGCTTTGATAATGGCTGCTTGACTAGCAAAGTGAGACCGCATTTCTAAAGATCGACAGAGTTGTCAACTAAATATGAGATGAACAGCCAAGTGAGATCGACTTGGTAAAGGTTGGTTGAACTGGCGAGTAAGTCGATGGACCAGTATTTACGACTTGCTCAAGAATACTTCACTTATACAACAATTAAGTTCTCGCAGAGGTGGAAGAAACCGACCTCCCGGGAGCAAAACACTAGCGTCTGAGAAGTAAAAGACGAGCTGTCCTGAATGTGACACACAGATTTTCATCAGAACGGCGAACTTCAGCTAGTGACTGACCTGACCAAAGTGAATGTCTTGTCAAACCACTAGGACGACTTTGCTAAAGCTGTCATCCACTTCTTCCCACCAAACCCATACAATCAAAGAGAGAATAGCAATCGTGAACCATTTGTCTGAGGGATTGAAATTTATGACCATGTTTTAACCATGTTTGCACGACCCCTCACTGGTAACTTGTAACTTGTAACTAATGGTCTCCATTATATGATGATGTGAAATGCAAGGAAAACAAAAGGCCCCAGAAGCCATTAGGCTCTGTTCTAAAAATCATGAAATATGCATTATAAAACAAATAAAATATTACTTAATACAATAGTCTGTGCAAGTATTTTCAATTGCAATGTTTACTTAATTTGACCGGCCCGGATAGCACAGTTGGTAGAGCGTCCGCTTCGGGACCGGTAGATCCAGGATCAATCCTTGATCGAGTCACAATTAAGACTTTAAAAGAGGAAGTTGTAACTTCCTCGCTTGGGGTTCAGCATGAAGGGGATAGTGCAACGACTGGTTTGACCCGTATCAGTATAATGGCTCGGGCGGGGCGGCTTACTTGCCTTCGGTAAGTCGTCTCAGTGAAGAAGCACTAAATAAAAGAGCGGTGGAAATCCGTCCTGCATCAAGGAGGCACATTACACGTGCATGCACCCTAAGGATTCCTTCGTCGTCATAAAACTGAAAAATTGTTGAGTACGACGCTAAACCCCAAGCACTCACTCACTCACTTAATTCTGAAATTCTGGCATAAGTGTCTTCTCACAATTGTTGACTTCCCTTATCTGGTGGACCTGTTCCATCAGTTTCCCTGCTCGTGCATTTCGGCAAACTCTAACTTTTTACCTTCTGTCGACCAGGATTAACACTCGGAAATACTCTTTTTCCTCTCATGCCACGCATAATGTATAATGACCTCACTTTTAATCATTGGATGGATGTTTCTGTCTTTTAGAAGGTCAGTGCACTCGATTCTGAGTACTACATTTTTTTTTACTATCGTCACATGGGTTTCACCTATTTTTCACATCATTTAAATTTTATCTTAATCATCCTTATTTCCAAATCACTGTTTATCTTTATCTGTATTTATGCTGTTACTTTTGCTATGAGACCTGTAAGTGAGCTTTTAGCCTGTTGATTTGATTTATTTGATTTATTTGATTGGTCTTTTACGCCGTACTCAAGAATATTTCACTTATACGACGGCGGCCAGCATTATGGTGGGTGGAAACCGGGCAGAGGCCGGGGGAAACCCACGACCATCCGCAGGTTGCTGGCAGACCTTCCCACTTACGGCCGGAGAGGAAGCCAGCATGAGTTGGACTTGAACTCACAGCGACCGCATTGGTGAGAGGCTCCTGGGTCATTACGCTGCGCTAGCGCGCTAACCGACTGAGCCACGGAGGCCCCTTTAGCCTGTTGAGTCAGAGTATATAAAAAAACCACAAACTATTACATAAACATCTAAACAAATATTAGATTTATTTATTTATTTATTTGATTGGTGTTTTACGCCGTACTCAAGAATATTTCACTTATACGACGGCGGCCAACACTGTGGTGGGAGGAAACCAGGAAGAGCTCGGGGGAAACCCACGACCATCCGCAGGTTGTTGGCAGACTTTCCCACTTACGGCCGGAGAGGAAGCCTGCATGAGCTGAACTTGAGCTCACAGCGATCGCATTGGTGAGAGGCTCCTGGGTCATTACGCTGCGCTAGCGCGCTAACCAACTGTGCCACGGAGGCCCCCCACCAACAAATATTAGAAAACATCTTCTGTAAACATATCTTAATGGACAAAATTCTTACAAATCTACTTTAAACATAAGCTCAGGCAGTTAAGAAAATGATTACTTCTTTTAGTAATTTCTAGTTTAAGCTTATTCTGCATGCAACGTTTAATTTACCTTTAAATTAACACTACGAGGTAAGGTTTATCGTTTGAGGCAAATTGTCACACACAAAAGGTTATGGAAGTAATATTAGAGAAATTCTAAATTATTGTTTCAAATTTACAAACAATATCAGGAAACGGCCAATTCAACTCTGGTGTGGATTGCTCCTCGCGTACAAGTGGGCCAGTGTGGTTAAATGTAAGATCAATTCCATCTATTAATCTCCTTTCTCTTGGCAGATCTGTCTCGTGGATTAGAGTCAACGATCAGCAATCGATCAGCAATTCTAGTAGATAGAAGAACAGAGGTAGAGTCGACTAATGCAAACCTCGCGTAAACACGGGGTCAGCACTGAAAATCAGAACCTGTGAACAAATATTGACACACACGTATCTGATGAAACAACGAGCTAAATCAGCTCTATTTAAAATTTGTACAGTCCTCGCCTTCATTTCCCCAATCATCACTTTAAGTTTGTGGTGAGTTCACCCCAGAATTATACCAAGTAGAGCGTATAGTGGGATTTAGCCCTGTAAAGCGCATTGAAACCAGCAGGCTTTTATCTCAAGCACTCTTTCCACTCTTTCCGGATCCTGAGTTTCGTTTCACAACAGGATCTCATTCCGTTTGACCCTGGAAATGTATGGACATAACTGTTCCTATTATTATATGGATATTTGGTAATGCGAAAGAGATACATCAAATGTATTTGTAGACTAAGTGCATTAGTGAGCAGTTGGGAAAGGAGAAAAGAAACAATACACATTTGTTGACAGCGTCCTTGTGTGAACAGTTGGGAAGGAATGAAAGAAACAATGAACATTTGTTGATAACCTCCATGTGCGAGCAGTTGGGAAAGGAGAAAAGAAACAAGACATATTTGTTGATAACCTCCTTGTGTGAGCAGTTGGAAAAGGAAAAAGCAACAAGATAGATTTGTTGATAACGTCCATGTGCGAGAGGTTGGAAAAGGAAAAAAACAACACATATTGGTTAAAAAGGTCGTCGTGCTTGCATTTGGGAAAGGAGGTAACATATTTGTTCATAATGTCTTTGTACGAGTAGCTGAGAAAGGAGAAAACAAACAAAATATGTCTTTGTTGAAAAGATCCTAGTGAGAGTGGTTGACAATGAAGAGAAGAGAATATGGAGTATGAGTAGCTGGTAAATGCGTACATAAAATATTTTTGGACCCCAAAATGTTGAAAAGTCGTGGAAATGTGATATATCAACTTATTTATTGAAAACGTCCTTGCATATATGTGCTGTACAGAGGAAAAAGTCAGTTCTGTATTCTTTTGACTGTTGCGCAGTAATATCTCCTCTTGCAGATGCTAGATGCAGGGTTTTCGTGGTAAATGTATATAAACTTGGAGCGGATTGACAGGTCTTATTTGTGATTCATATCGGCACATCCGCATAGCCGGTCTGCTTTATGAGACAGATTGTTCATTAATCCGAGGCTCAGTGCTGTGCTCAGAGTTCAGGTTCTTCTGTCATCTCAACAACGACCAGAGACAGCTTTTTGATGACTTGGGCGGGCCACGGTCAGCAGAAAGCCAGTGATCTGTTGCAGTGTTGATTCACTTTTCTGAAAAGCTAAGGTTCTCCTGCTGAATTCGGCAGGAGATTAAGGGCTGGGGCTTAGCTCTGTCAGGGCAACAGGGTTAAGTGAGAATTCATTGTGGCTGGGATAAATCAGCTGTCGTATACAATCTGCGTCTTATATGCCAAAGGTTTCTAACTTATAAATGTATGAGTTCATGTTAATAACTTGGATGCGTAAAGGATATTGGTCAGAGGTGTGTAATTCTTTCTCTACTGATCTACTGGACATTAAACCGAAGCAATGTATGAGAATACATACCCTTTAGTATTTCCATCATTGCAAAAGCAATCAGGCGTAAAGTAGATTCAAACAAAGAAGAATTTTGACTTAAAACAAAATTTGAAAAACAACATAATGCTTAGTTGTGGTTCTCCGGATAAATAACAAAAACTCATTAACTGTGATGCCAAGACAAATATGTTAAAATTTAAATAACTGATGCCGTCATAACAGTGTATAGTGGAACGAAAATAGGTCAAACGCTCTTGTCTGAGCCGCGCTCATGCGATCCAGTGATGTGCGGAATCCATAGATGCTATGAAGTAACGTTTGTCATGTTTTCTTTGGGTTATATGATTTTCACTTTGGTCATAACACCTTTCACGCTCTATTGGCGTTATGCCTCAGACTGTCACATGGAAGGATGTACCAAAATCACAAGTTTTAAATTGTCATGGATTTATCTATTTTACTGACGCACCAATTGTGCTTTAATGGTGAAGGAATTTACGCCGTGCCGGAGGTATATGCCGGACGAACTATCCCACACCAGACATACAAATACATATCAGGCTCAGTATGTATGTTATATTGGCGGAAGATTCTAGACACCACCAATTAGCAAACATCTTAATTCCTGAGAATGTTTTCAATATTTCAGCATCCTATCCTTGTCTGCTGTTTATGAGACAGATTGTTTAACAATCGATGTGCGTAGGTGTCAGATTCTCAAGAGGATAAATGTATGTCCTGCAAAGATTGCAACAAGACAGACAAAGGAATCGCCCGCAGTGTGGCAAATTATCCTTATCACCTTACGTTCATTGCTTTCAGAAACGTGACCTTTGATACGATGACGTTTAAATAACATAGTTACAACTATCGTTTCACTTTTTGAACCCATTTTTCTCGTAAATTTCAAATGAAATTGTTGATATGCGTTAGGGTGACACAGCATGGTTCGATTAGGTTAGATATAAAAAAAAACGGCAGAATTGGTTAATTTTTAAGTTGTTTTTCGTTTAAAATAGTTTTTTGTGCATAGCACCTTTTACTGTTACTATTGCAACACTAAAACGCTCATACTGTCTTTCCCTCGGGTCGGAAGTAGGAGGGTGGAAGGTGATGGGTTTTCTCGGAGCTCTGACAGATATGCACTCACAATAATGACGAGCAGCATCGTATAAGGCAGATATTCTGGAGGATGGCGTGAAGCACCAATCAATCAAATAAATAAAATTAATATTTGTCTACTACATATATTCGTCGGACATATGTAACGGGCGTCTACGCTGTTGCATATGATATAGTTGCCTAGTTGTATTTCTACGTATGTGTTTTCGTGTGTCGTGAACAATGTTCCATGACAAACTGGGTACCATCTAAACCAGATTACTGGCATAAAAAGATACAGCTATAACTCTTTAAGCGAGCAACGGTTTGTCTTTTTGTTTCACTTTATAGGACTGTTGCCATGTCCACACAATTACTGCCATTATGTGCACAGCTGTCTGCGTCATGTGGATGACGTCTAGGAAGTGATATTTGCACATAATGGTCTTAAATAAATGTTTCCATGGATACACAACTGGAGTTTTGAAAACAAGATCACAAATACCGTTCCGGGAGAAAATAAAATACAAAAGAAATACGTATCTTTTTTTAATCATGTTTACTCATGTGAAGAGTCAGAAATCCCAGATTTACCAAGATGCCATGCTGAATATTTTTTGTTGTAGAATTCTTCCACCTTGTCTGAAAGTGCATGGCTTTTTAATGTAGTCGTAAATATTGTATCCTAGGTGTAATGAACACAATTAACGAAGACAAATGTTATCAAAACATATCGGGCCTGTGAAACGTCACAGTCATTATGCCGCCGCGAATTTGATCTGTTCATGTCCGAAATCACGTTACAGGACGTTGTTCTAACATAGCATCTGAAAAAAATGAATTTTAGACAATTAAACAATCCGAGTGCTGTATCAAGTAGGCGTGTTTTGGAATAAGCTTTCAGTACAGCCAGACGGCCAAACCATTCCAAAATGTAAATACGTACTGATAATTTATAGTCTCAAACATCAAAGCGAGACAAATGTACGCCACAAAGAAGAAAATTGACGTCCACGCCACTAGGGTTTAATGTCAAGGTCCAAATGTCCCAGAGCTTACAAAATTGCTTCCTTCACCTGAAAGGTCAGTCCGGACAAGTGATTTATTATTTCAGATTCTAATCAACATTATAGACCTGTTACTATTACCATCAAATCGACCTGTTTGGAGAATAACGGTCATTTATATCGGAATACATGTATTTCCCAATTGCCAACCCAGTTTTCTCTCACCGGGCCAAAACTTTAACAAACGTGATTCAAAGTACCACATAAAATGGAATAAGAGACAAGATATTTGGCTACAGACCCTTTTCGTGCCAGAAGAAAATAAATTCATCTTTGTCGCGTTGAAACAATGTGAAAGACCAAAGAGGTTAGGGTAGTGTCACAATTCAAAGTGCGTTCATTTCTATGATATATACAAGGTTTTTAGGGCCACTTATTGATCAATTCAGAGCTAAAATGATCTCATTTGTGATTAACACTTTACGCCAAACCCATGTTGAGACGCCACTCTTTATTATCAGTTCAGTGAATAACTAGATGAAATGTGGGAGGTAACAGCCGTGTAAATTGGTTGTATACTCCTTGACATAAGCCAGATAACATAAATGTTAACATTTCTAGATTAATACATGTATTAATTCTAAAAATAACTACTTTCCTCAAACATCTTATGGAAAGTCTATTTTTCAAACTGTATACCACTGCAGCAGCTTTTCAGTGGGATTTAATAAAACCACAGCTTCAGGAAGACGGTTATAGTATCATAACATGCTTGGAAATATTTGTTGTCACGTGACTACTTACCCGACTGATTTAACCCAATCAGAATTATTTCCAATACACGTCAATTCACCGTAGGATTGAGCTTCAATCTTGCCATCATTTGAATTAAGCCCTTGTTATATGTTTCCAGAATATTCATCATGGCTCTTAAATGCTCGAACTAGGCTTTTGGTCACTCTGCTACAAGGTTAACTCAGAATAAAAGATTCTTTCTCACCCTTACGTCTTCAAAAGTCACCTTTTTAAAGCAGCTAATTTGTCTCAGCTGATATCGCATTCGAATCTCACCATAACGTAGCAGATAATCCCATTAAGCCATGTCCTTGATGGGTCAGTTATTTCGATCGTTACACATTAGAAAGTTTTATCGTTTCGAATGGACTCTTAATTTTTGTTAAATGGCTGATTTCATCGATCAAATCCTTTTAAAGTCTTAGCCATACAATCTAAAGGCATTTGGGCGTTTTTACTTTTGGGAAATACTTCTTTAAAATGATGTGATCTGTTGTCAAAATATCAAAAGTAGTGCCTATACATTTCAAATTATTCCACATCTAGGTGACTTCCTGTTTTTCTTCTGATTACCAACGATAAATACGTGTCCAATATAAAATTTCTATGAAAACTTGCAGTTTTTAAATTTCCAACTCTGTATAGTTGAGGATAGACGTCCTGAAATCTTCTATATAAATTCAAACACATGCTCTTATGAAAACTGCAGACGGTCAGAAAGTTTTGGTAGATCTGTCAGTACCCTGCTGCCAAGCTGACAAGCTTGGAGACGTTAAATAAAGTGTCTCAGGTGCTATGTCATTGAATGTATAACCCCCTCCCCTCCTAAAAAAGAAATCAATATTCCTACAGAGTTCTTCATCAGAAGACCGTGGCCCTTCCAGACGCTGTTCTACCTACGTTGAATGTGGAAATTTCGCCCTGCGATAGCATGTATGTAAAACTCAAGTGACATCTGAAAACAGGGAATCTGACAGACAGAAGATTTATTGAATCTTATCTGTCATCCTTAATGACGCAGCTGCACTGCTGTATTGCTTTACACTTGTTTCATTAAAGTCGGGTTTAGCGCTGTTCACCCGCTCTGATTGTATCTGACACCACGACAACTGGAGTAGACAGTGTTATAATGGTCGGTTTAGTTCACGGATTTGGTCAATATTCTGCTTCTCATCCCTGATAGCACTGACTTTACGTTTCCAAAAATGCTACAGCTGTCATTGTCGATTTGACGGTAGCAGAGGTGTTGGAGGTCAAACACTGTAAGGAAAATTGTTAGATGAATAAAAGTTTAAGGCTTGAGTTCACATTCTAGTTAAAGTAATGCAACACATGCTGTATTTTTGTACAAAAATGAACATGGTGACAATTGTTACATGCGGTGGCCTCCATGACCGAGGGGGTTAGCATGCCAGCTCGGCGTAATTGCTCAGGAACCTCTCACCAATGCGGTTGCCTTGAATTCTAGTTCAGCTCTTGCTGGCTTCCTCCCCGGCCGTAGATGGAGAGGTCTGTTAGCAGCCTGAAGACAGTCGTGGGTTTCCTGACTCTACCTGGTTTCCTCCCACTATAATACTGGAAAGTGAAATATTCTTGAGTGCGGCGGAAGAATGAAATAAACAAAGAACTAAACATAACAGAGTTGTAAAATTTGTGTATATTTTGGTGCTGTTTCCTTTATGTGAATACTAAAGTTATTTTAAAAATCAGGAAGAATATTTAAGGAAATAACAATGCTTTCTTGTACGTAGTCGCCCGCAGTTAGGATGATGGTCATTACCAATATCAAGGGAGGCATAAGCTTTGAATGGAAGTAACCTTGTGTAAACACCAGATGTAAGCACCCACGTGTTAAGGAGACGGGAGCCGGCATAATCCACATTTATCAAGGTGTGTGTGAAGTGACGGGCTATTAAGCTTAAATCGATCAGGATCCACTAGAAGTGTACACGGAGCATTGACGTCTGAACATATCCCTTAAGTCCCTTTCTATCTGATATCGATGATATATCCCCAATCCTGGCACAATCCACATTCTCACTGCTGCTTTTCTTCTGGGCAACATGCTGAAGATCTCGATTCATTAATAAAAGTAGAACTTTTTCCTCCAAGATCCTCTGTAAACGTAAAATACATTCGGATTTTGCCATTACTCTTTTAGATCAAAGGAGATAAAAACAGAGTTACAGAAATCCTATGGTTTCGATCACACACAGAGCAATCAAATTCCAACAGGGTTAGTAACCTCTAATAAATAGCTCCGTGACAGTACTGGTCCGTTCGTACAGCAAACAGACTGGCGGGTGAGTAGATCAGCGGCTCGGCAACTACAGAAAACATGCGAAGCCAGGTTTGTTCATACTTTGAAGATGTCCGATCGCAAACCACACTCGTATGTGTAACATAAAAGATGGTGTAATACTTGTCTGATTAAAGATGAATGTGCGAAGCCTTGGATTTTACAAAAAAAAACATTCAGTGTTTTAAGTCAGCGAATATGCATATCTTTGTATTTGGCAATGGGCTTGCGGCGGCGCAAAGAGGAGCATTCTAGACAAGCGGAGATCTTCAGTTATATAAGCTATAAACATAATGCTCCCATCTGCATATTAATCGTGATAGTAGATTTAACAAACTACACCATTCGCTATGTTTGTTCAATGCAGCAATGGAATTGTCACAGAGTAACGTGTTAGGCTGAAGAACCGGCTCTGCTAATTCAGTTTTCAGACGCATCTGTGTATGCAGTGTTGTTAGGTGAAGACTTTTGTGGTTAACCAAAACAGTTGATTGAAAGTGGCTTTTTCAAAACTATGGGTCCACATTTAAACTGTCGTTTTCTATTACCCATATTACCCAAGTTTAGCTTGCCTCTAAACATAAAAGAGCGAGTGGAAGATAAAGTAATAACAGCGCTTGGTTTGTCAATTGTAGATTGAACATGTAATTGAAACCGATTGTCATATTTATAAAAGGAGCAAGATCCTTGCATTATTCATATTCGCCGCTTTGTTGATTTATTTGGTTGTTTATTTGATTGGAGTTTTCACCGTACTCAAGAATATTTGTACTTTACGACGGCTGACAGCATTATGGTGAGAGAAAACCGGTCAGAGCCCGGGGGTAAGGACCACAAGGACCACAAGGTTCGTGGAGAGGAAGCCAGAAAAAGCTGGACTTCAAATGCCTGCGATCACAACTGATGTGGCGCTTCTAAGTCATTGTGCTAAATGATAGTGTACATGTAAATAAACTTTAGTATCCCGATCTGAATGAAAAATGAGTGCTTTTAAAGAAGTATCTTCAAAATGTTCACTTTTATCTTGTTCAAAGCACTTTTATTTAGGCAAATTAGAATCTGAAAAGGAACAAAGAATTTTATATTTACACCCAGTTCACAACCCTGCTCCGCAAAGGTTTGTATTGATATTAACATATATTAACTATGTCGTCATAGTTTTTATAGGTAAAAGTCGTTGAATAATGCTGGCCGCCGTTCTATAAGTGAAATATTGTTGAGAACGGTGTGAAACACCAATCAAATGAATAAATAAATAAATAAATAAATAAATAAATAAAAGTCGTTGACGTAATCGAAATATTGCGTGTAATCTGTAAGTCGACGTAGATTTACTTGTCTGTAAGAATGTGGATATAGTCGCTTCTGTTAATAATTGCCGGTTTCTTTGTACAAAATGTAATTCTCAAATTTAGAAATGGCTGGACAAAAATCTTGCGCTCAAATTACACAAAGCTGTAACCTCAGTTTGATTCAAAATATTCAAGCTTCCAACTGTTCACCTTTGTATTGCCGTCACTGGAGGAGTTCCAGCAGCGTTAATACAAGGTTAATTCCGTGTTAATTGGCCATGTCTGGATAAGTTTCAGGGAATGAGGGCTTTCAGACTGACAGACTCAATAACAACACTAACCGTACGAGAATGACCTTCAGCGATATCTACAACAGGCAGATGGTTGACCATCTAATGATCGTAAGGTTTCGTACAAGGCAGCATAGACCAGCTCTTCCAGTCTGAACGCGATAACGTCTGTTATCTAAACACCTTTCCTTGATATATCCGCTTACACACCCACTTACAACTGCAAAAATCCACTGGCAACGTCCCTGTAATAAGAAAGAGAGAACGTTTATTTATTTATTTGATTGATGTTTTACGCCGTACTCAAGGATATTTCACTTATACCACGGCGGCCAGCATTATGGTGGTAGGAAACCGGGCAGAGCCCGGGGGAAACCCACGACCATCCGCAGGTTGCTGAAATACCATCCCATGTACGGCCGGAGAGGAAGCCAGCATGAGCTGGACTTGAACTCACAGCGACCGCATTGGTGAGAGACTCCTGCGTCATTACGCTGCGCTAGGGCGCTAACCAACTGAGCCACGGACGCCCCTTAAAGAGAGAACGTCCTTTACAACATTTTTCAATATGCCACAATGTTCAAATATATTGATGAGCGGCGAACTTTTTACAGCACACATAGATTAAGCATTGCCTATGAAGATAAATATTTGGTTAAATAATCATTTGTCTCAATTAGCGTCTCAATTACATATATGTGTTAATGTAGCTTGCACAATGTTTCACGGCAGAGTACAGCAATCACTTTGAAGACTTCAGACTATACTCTCTCTCTCTCTCTTTCTCTCTCTCTCTCTCTCTCTCTCTCTCTCTCTCTCTCTCTCTCTCTCTCTCTCTATATATATATATATATATATATATATATATATATATATATATAATAACTAGGCCACATTACTGAGGGAAAAAACTGTCAACTAACGCTTTAGAGAAGCAATGATTTATATTTTCCATCTTTTTGATTGGTCCTTTGGGCACTCAAAATTGGTTGGTTTAAAATTATTGTTTCCATAGATAAACTGTTGGAGAACATACGCCCAGATGTTGGGAGTATATTATATGATATAACAGAAACACATTTTTATCACGTTTATTCATATGAACAGTCAGATTCTGTAGGTGGGGGTCAAAGGTTGATATTTGTTGTTGTAGAATATTGTCACGTGATCTGATCAATGTAGTAATGGGTGTCATGGGCTTGACTCCTTCAAAAGTCGCCGTATCTGGTAAAGAAGCATTGAGTAATAGATCTAAATGTAATCAGACTAAGATATGTTATGATATGAAATGCTCTACATTCATTGTGCTTCGGCCCTTTTAAACTGTTGATTTCTGAACTCATTCTACTGGACGTTGTTTTTGACATAAGTGTCTGTTCTGAAAGTATGAATTGTGACAACCCGATTTTAAAATCAAGCGGAACAAAGTGTTACTGTCATGAATTTTTAAGTGAACCCTCTCTCTGCTTTGTCTGTTTGGAGAAACATGGTGGCCATAAGCTTTCACAGCAATCACCGAAAAACAATTCCAAAATGTACACACTCATAATGGAAATGTCAGCACATCAAAGCTGAGTTAATGTACACCACAAAGAAGAAAACTGACACGTCTGTATAGTATAATTTTCCGGAACTTCCGACGGCGTCCTTTACTTGACGGGTTCATCCTGACAAGTGTTCCATTCCTTAAGTGTGGCCACCCTTCCAGACAGTCTATAATGGACGATTGACCAGGATGGGGTGTATTTGTTTTCAAAATGACCAGTCAGATGTTTTCTCATTTTGTCAAATCTTCAGTTGAGCAGATTAAGCGCTGTTTTCGATAAATCAAGAATTTCGATCATCATGAAACTTCGTTGTTATTCCGAATCAAACTTTCTTGCATTTGCCATGAATAGTTAATATTATCGATTAGGTCTTTGTTAAGTTACAGACATGTATCATAAGGGGTCAAAGGGGATGTGGATCTCTCACTGTTATAACATCGTTACATCGATTTTGACATATTTTTACGAATATCAAAGTAATGCTTATATACCGTGTTTTTGTCTTCATCGTTTTACTATTTTAGTCGTATCTTACTGTTTTCGTCCTGATTACTAACGTTACCAATCCTGTAGGAAAGGTTGCAGTTCTTAAAACTTTCATATCTATAGTGGATATATCAATAGGTTCTCTTGTTCTATACCCCTGTCTATTAAACCAAATCATCCGCCGTCATGATTGGGCAGGGGAAGTCCAAAAGTCTATCAATACCCTCCACACCACTATCAGACCACAGATATAAGATGAAGTCTATCTGGTGATAGGTGATTGATTACATCTCAGAAAAGACGAATCAATATGGCTAAAGAAAGTAGCCTACTCATTTTAAGTGTGGACGAATCTGAGTTCTTCATCAGAAGACCGTCGCGCTTCTGGGCGCTGTTCCTCGTACCATGAGTCTAGAGATTTCGTCGTACGAGAACATGTATGTAAACTGAAGCGACATTTGAAAATAGCGAATCTTACAGACAGAAGATTTATTGAATCTTATCTGCTTTCCCTAATGACGCAGCTGCACTGCTGTATGGCTTTACACTTCCTTCATTAAAACCCGGTTTAGCGCTGTTCACCCCGTCTGATTGCATCTGTCACCACGACAACTGGAGTAGACGGTGTTATAATGGTCGGTTTGGTTCACGGATATGGTCAACATTCTGCCACAAATCCCCTGATACTACTGCGTTTACGTTCCGAAAGACTAAAGCTCTCATTAGTCATATGACGAGTAGCTCGTGCGTTCGTGTCAACGCTGACAGATTGGCGAATGAACACTTAGTTTATTACGCCGGATGTGCTATAGTTACTGAGTTCACATTTCAGTTGAGGTAATGTATTGGGCCTCTTTGGCTCAAAACTTATGACCTTTTGTAGGTTACCGATTAGATTATTTGTGCGGTGTAATTTTTTTGCTAACATTAATAAGATGGTTATTGTTACATGCTAGGTTTTAGGTCGAATAGATTTCATCTGTAGAGAACGTGTGTTTAGTCATAGACAAGTTTCCGTAATTACACATAGATTTATAAAATCAAAGTAAGAGACGCGTTAATAAACACACAGTTAAAGTGATGTATACTTGGTGTGTGTTTTGCTATTAAACTTTTTTGTAATCCAAAAGATACTATCAAAGAATACCCAGACCAATAACACAGATATTTTCTTTGAAAATGGCCGCTGTACGGCTAGTGGTCATGACCAGCATCTAGTGACGTTTTAAGCTTCATTGAATGGACGGAATCGGGTATAAGGCAGTGATTCAGTCAACCACAGACGCGTTCAAGAGACGAGAATCAGCATGACTAATCCATAGTTATCAGGCTCTGTTTGAAGTGACGGGTTGTTAAACTGAGTTCGACCGGGATCCACCTGGAGTGTACACGGAGCATTGACGTCTGAACATATCCCTTAAGCATCTTCCTAAATGATATCGATGATATATCCTCAATCCCAACACAATACACAGTGCCATTGCTGCTTTTCTTTGGGGTAGCATGCTGAAGATTTCGATTCCAACACTCACTTCATTAACAAAAGGGCGACTTTTTTCTTCCAAGATTCTCTGTACTCTGTACCACGCAAAGTGTAATAAGATTCAATAAGGATGAGGAAATGTCATTAAACACATCTCCGTGGTAGTACTGGTCCTTTCTGTTACTACCAACACAACTACACAGTGTATAAATGGACAGCCAAATTCGCTCATAATTATCCCATCGCAAATGACATTCACACATGTTCTACAGGGAGATGGTGCAATATTTTTCGAATTAAATTTGAGCTCAAAAGTTAGTGTTTTATTTAGTTCATGGAGAATATTGTGAAATGAGCCTGCGAGTGAACAATGTAGCTAAGAAGAGACGATGAAAATTTTCTCTGGAACATCCGTTACACATATACCCATCTGATTATTGTTTTAAATTAACGTCATACTCAAGATTTGGAAATCGATATGCCCGGGGTAAATCATACAGATGGTGGGGTCAACCAGCTCTATAACTACGATTTTAACATACACATATGATAAAGATTTACGCTGATGGAACTTATACTCGTACAAATGTTCACGAGGTATATAGCCTCTATTCTCGCGGTTTAATGCAAAAGTTCTTACGTCAGTGAATTTTGGATCCAGATTGACTTATAAATGATATGTCCAACTGGGACCAAATAAATTCAACACCCTGCATGCGTCCTTGATTTAATTTTTTTTTCATGGCTGTATTACGCCCTAATCAAGAATATTTCACTTATACGACGGCGGCCAGCATTATGGTGGAAGGGGTCCGGGGCAAACCCACGACCATCCGCAGGCTGCTACCAGACCTTCCCACGTACGGCCGGAGAGGAAACCAGCATGAACTGGTCTTGAACTCACAGCGACCACATTGGTGAGAGGCTACTGGATCATTACGCTGCGTTGGCGCGTTAACCAACTAAGCCACGGAGGCCCCATGCATGCGTCCTTGAAGGGTTACATGTGGTTATGAGTCCTTGTCCCAATTTGTGAGTGATGTTATATATGTCAATATATTGTTATGTGAACAACTGCCGTTAACTTCTAAATTTAGCTTGCCACTGTTGACATGCTGAGTTCAGGGCCTGTTGTCTGCCTCTGCCTTAGAATGTTCCAGAATACCCTCAGTTCGGGGCCTGTTTGTTTACAACAAGTGTTCAAGAATTTTCTTATTCTAGAAAATTCCATCAGTCTATATAAGACCTATGAAAGCAGGTCAAAGGAGGAGAAAGGAGAATTATTGAGAGTTTTGGATGCTTTCGCTGTGTGTCACTTTAGTAGGCCTTTTGTGCTGAATTTTGGTGTCTTTATAACCTCTGGCTTTGTTATATCTTATCTCCACCGAGCACTTGTTCAATCTGAACTTGTATATTTAATTTGTGCTATTGTGTACACAGTGCTTATTAGTACACGCACCCTGTCTGTGGATTTGTGTGTATATTTCGTCATACACTCAGTTATACTGTGGATTTTCCCTCTTGTGAATATTGCCTCTGTGCATTTGTGCCTTTGTGGTTTTCAGCATTGTGGAGTATATGCGTCCACTTGGACTTGACACGGTTGTACATGTAAGTACTTTAGTAGTTGTATAAGTCATCTGCTCTTGTTAAACCTAATAAATTGTTGAAAAATAAAATCTGCTGGTTTTGGTTACTTTTTGTGTGGCTAAACTGTCGTGTATTTTGAACAAGCCATCTCTTTACAGACAGACAGTTTGGGTCGTAACAATATTTCATCATATTACATATAATATATTGTGTATAAATGTATTCCTAGCAATTTATAACGTCGCTTGATGCTCTGATTTCTGGTTTACATCATCGTCATCAAAGAAAGTCTTTCAGGTGGTAGGTGACTGCTTATATCTCAGAAATAACGAGTCAATTCTCCTAAAGAAACTAAGGTAGTCAGTTTAAGCAGTGGCGGTCGGGAGAAAACTGTGGCCCTTTCAGAGGCTGTTCCTCGTACAATGAGTGTCGAAATTTCCCCTTATGATAACATGTATATAAAACTCAAGAGTTAGAGCTATGTTAGGCGCTCATAAAACATAATTCAGATTATGTAGATATATTGGTGTATAGTTTAGCATTGTTGACTTTTTCTGAAATCCAAAAGTTACTCAGTTAGAATGTTGAAACAAATAACACGGCAGAGGTGGGAGTGGGGGGGGGGGGGGCTTTAGGTCAGCACCAATATCAAGTAATGTCTTTGAATGCTAGGACACAGGTATGAGGTAGCGATCCAAACACAGGCGTGTGAAAGACACCGGAGCGGGCAAGAGCAATTCATAGCACATGTGAAGTGATGAGTTGGTAAACTGAAATCGACCAGGAACCACCAACCCTCACTTCATTGCCCCGATCCTCTGTAAGTGTGAAAGTGGCCGAGTTTTTGACCTTACTCTTTCAAATCTAGGGAGACAAAAAAGGGTTGCGGGAATCCAAAGACTTCGACCAATATATAAAGTGTAAAGATTCGAATAGGATGAGTAGCTGTCATTAAACAGAGCTCCGTGCCAGCACTGTTTCGTTCTGTTACTATCAGCACAACTACGCAAAGTGTAAAAATGGAGAGTCAAAAACATTAGAATTGTTCCATTGCAAATCGCATCCATACATGTCTTACATGAAGATGGCGTAGTATTTGTCCACTTAAAACTGAGCTCAGAAGTTGTTCTTTTATTTAGTCCATTTGAGACCTACCGTAAACTGAGCTTGCCGCTGGACAAAGAAGAAGGTAAGAAGAGATGATGAAATCTTCCGCTGAAATTAGCTGTTACTTATCTCTTGATTCATTTTTTAAAGCCATATTCAAGATTTGTAAACCGGTATGCCCGAGGTAAATCACCGGCCTTTGGCAAGCTACCGACAAATGTTCCCATACGTGACGAAGCGATATCCACATGCTGTGTATTGGTGGACGTTAAGTCTGCAACGTACGTTAGATTACACAAATTTACAGAAATGTATGTATATAACCCTGATCGGAAGGGAGAAATCATATAAACGTTTTAAGATATACTTGTTCTGAAACACTCGCTGGATTAGATATACGAAATATTTGGTACCTTAGAGCGGGAGGAAGTTGGCCGGTTGGAGGAAGTTGACCACTTTGCCTTTTTTCCTTAAAAATTTTAGTTTTAATCCTCGCCTTCCGGTTCACCTGTGTGCTCCAGTTATTAAAAGGAATGTCCATTAAAGTGTAGATTGGCATCATTTTTAATCTTCTATTTGAACATTTTAGTAGATCTGTTCTTAAGTTTGGTCATGTTAATTACACGAAATTAACATCTGGTCAAACAAATGATTGCGCATCAGCTGTAGATTTGGTATTATAACGTTATAATCCAAGGAGATGTAGCTTCAGGCGATACTAAAGGCAGTTTACATCATCGACCTGGCCGGATAATCACACCATAAGGTAAGATCCCATAAATAGTGACGCCAGAAAGCTGTTTGGTGCGATATTTGATGGCTTCTTGGCGCAATGTGTTATCCCTCACATTTAGAAATAACGGACACAAGGTTATGTACTACAATTATAACAAGCTGTTACCTCGGTTTAGTTTAAAATCATCAGGTGGCCTCCGTGGCCGAGGCGGTTAGCGCGGCGCAGTGACCAAGGAGCCTCTCACCAATGCGGTCACTGTGAGTTCAAGTCCATCTCATGCTGGCTTTCTCTCCGGTTGTACGTGGATAGGTCTCCCAGCAACGTGCGGATGGTTGTGGGTTCCGCCCGGGTTCTTCCCGGTTTCCTCCAGCCAAAATGCTGTCGTATAAGTGAAATATTCTTGAGTACGGCGTTATCAACTATCAAATAAATAAATAAAATCGGGCCCCCAAGCGTTCACTTTTGTGCACATGCCGGAGTCTTACTGGGCCGTTGAAGAGGCGTTAATGCAAGATTAAATCCGTGTTAATTGGCCATGTGGGAACAAGTTTCAGAGAAAGAGGGAATTCAACCAATCAGATCGACTAACACCCTTAGCCCTACGAGTACGATTTGATACGATTGTTTTGAATGATGA
Source organism: Liolophura sinensis (assembly GCF_032854445.1). Lineage (NCBI taxonomy): Eukaryota > Metazoa > Mollusca > Polyplacophora > Chitonida > Chitonidae > Liolophura > Liolophura sinensis. The sequence goes on along the minus strand of NC_088300.1, from coordinate 13,273,083 downwards.
ATATTTATCCCACAATAAAATTAAAACGGACAAGAAAGCTTGCAACTCTTAAAATTCCAATACACGTAGTGGATGTTCGATGTGTTGTCTTGTTTTAAGCCCGACTAAAGAAACGAAGTAATGCGCCTTTAAGATTTGGAATGAATTGTCCGAAAGTCTATCAATACTTAATCATTATCAGATCATAGAAGTATGAAACTCAATAAACGTCACAAGCTATTACCGCAAAAACTAATGTGTCAAGGTTATTTCATCAAACGCCTTTACTTCAAGTTTCTTAAGTTTACAATGAGTATAATTTTCTTTAAGTAAATATGGACAAAGCGTCCAGAATCTCTATCCCTCTGCTTCATGACATGTCTAATTCCTCTTAATCCGGGTCTAGAGACAGTATCTCATCGTGTTCAATCTGATCGCTCCTTTGGATAGCATGAAAAGTTGCAATCAATGCGCAACTGTTATTTTTTTTTTTGCTATCGAAAATTAATGTTTTAGCATGATACACGATTTGAATACTGACTCACTCAGTCGCGTGGAACTTACCAACATCATTCACAACTGCCGAATGCTTCTCTTTGCATGATTCCGCACTATTTTGTGCTTTCTATTCTTTCTAGTTCTTTGATGGTTTGTGTCATACGTCGTTTTGGGAATTGGCGTTTGGCCTTTTGTGGGTTACCCATGGATGCGGTGTAATTTTTTGGCAACCATATTTAAAATGATTATTGTTACACGCTAGCCTTTTAGGTCTAATAGATTTCCTCTGCAGAAAACGTGTGTTTATTCCTAGACATCATTTCGTAACTAAACATAAACTTGTAAAATGGACATTAGAGATTCGTTATGCCATAATAAACACATAATTAAAGTGAAGTATATTTGGTATTTGTTTCGGTTTTGAACTTTTGGGGAATATAAAAAGATGCTCATGAAGAATATTTTACCAAATAAAACTGTGTTCTTCCTTAAAAACGTCAACAATAGGGCTTTGGACATCACCAGCATCTAATAACGTGACAACCTTCTTTGAATGGAAGGAAGCGGGTATCAGGTAGCGATTCAGTCAACCACAGTTGTGTTAAAGAAACGGGAGCCGGCATGAATTAATCCATAGTTATCAAAGTCTGTGTGAAGTGACGGGTTGTTAAACTCAGGTCAATCAAGACCCAACAGAAGTGTAGACGAAACATCGTCGTGTGAACATATTCCTTAAGTCTCTTCCTAACTGATATCGACGATATATCCTGAATCCCAGCACAATCCACATTGCCATTGGTGTTTTTCTTTGGAGTACGTGCTGAGGGTCTCGATTCCAACACTCATTTCATTAACAAAACTACAACTTTTTCTGCCAACATCCTCTGTAAGCGTAAAAGAGGCCCAGTTTTTGCTTTGCTCTTTTAGATCAAAGGAGACAAAACAGGGTTGTGGGAATCCAAAGGCTTCGATCACGCACCGTGTGATAAGATTCAATAAGGATGGATAGCTGTCAGTAAACAGAGCCCCGTGGCAGTACTGGCCCGTCGCTCATAGTTAGAAATATCCCGTTGCAAATGACACTCTTACATATGTTACATATGATGATGGCGCAATATTTGTCTAATTAATGTGAGCTCAAAGATTGTTCTCTTATTTAACCCATGTACCTATTGTAAACTGAGCTTGCGATTGGACAAATGAGTAGCTAAGAATAAATGAAGAAATCTTCCTCTGGATTATCCGTTACTTATTTTTTTATTTTATTTAATTGTTTTAAGTTAAAAACATTCTCCAGATTTGAGAACCTGTATGCCCGGGGTTAAATCACCGGCTTTTGGCGAGCTACCAACGAACGTCCCCATATGTGGCGCACAAATATCCACAGGCTGCAACGAACGTTAAGTTATGCAAATTACCAGACGAGCCATGTCGAACGCTTACTGTTACCTAGGGCTCACAAACAGAAAGAGCGGGGGATTCCACTACTGCCGGCTTTATTGGCATTGCTGTATGTGAGAAGGTGTTACGTGAAGAGTGTTGCATAGCTTTATCCTCAATGTGGGAAGGTTTTAAAGATTACGGATATAGCCAAGTGAAAGCGACTTTTTAATACTATAAGCCCAAAATTTAACTGTCGCTTTCGTGGGTTCTAAAAACATGAACATGGCGTGTCCGTCAAACAAAACAAAAAAGGTGAGGCGGAGTAACCATCAATCAACAGCCCACCTAAAGGCCTCATTTCCAAAGTGGAATTTTACAATGTTGTGCTCAAGTGTTCATATCATTTACGGGAGTAAAACGTGTTTTCAGGGGATGCCTTTACAAAAACATCATATCCACAAGCACTAAACTATTCCCTCGAGGTTCTTAATGAGCAAAATGATTTGAAGTAAGCTCTGAGGATCTTTAGAAGGGTATATATCGACCTAAATTATCGACCTAATTTGTGCTATCTGTTAGGAAGGACTTCTGTGCTGAATTCTGTATTCTTTATGTCATATTGGTAACCTTGTGTTATCCAGTTTCCCGTTATAGTGACAACGAGGTGTAAATGCTAGACCAGTGTTTTTAGTGTACCAATAGATCACTATGGCGTCCACATGTTTATAATGAGTTATATGTGGTATACTCAGTACTGTTTCTACAACTCTCGGTATGTGAGACAGCAGCTTTTGTCCACGAAGATCACACACCACGAGAATAGTGTGTACCGTGCGACTTTTTAGAGAAACCTGTGTACATGGAAGAGAGAAATCATCAATGTTTAAGACACACCTATGTGACACACCCTTTTAACTAGTTAGACAAAATATTTGGTAATTAAAAAGCACGCCTGTTTTGTTCTATCCGATTTAGAAAGCAATTAGCCTGAGGTAGGTGGTTTTGGGGAATGGAAGAGACGGTGGGGTCTACCAGCCCTATAACTACAGTTTTAACATACACATATTATAAAAATTTACGCTGAAGCGACTTATATCCGTAGAAATGTTCATGAGGTATATAACCTGTATTTTTGAGGTTAAATGCAAAAGTTATTACGGCACTGATTTTTGGATCGACAACAGAAATGTTCAATTGGGACAAAATAAATTCAATACTCTGGATGAGTCGTTGAAGGGTTACAATTGCCTGTGCGCCCTTGTCCCAATTGGTGACTGATGTTTCATCATATTACCCACAATTGTGTCCCCGGTTAATTTGTAATGTCGTTTGATTCCCTGATGTCTGCTTTATATAATGGTCCTGGTCGGATAAACACATCATAAGAAGAGTAAAATCCTGTAAATACAAAAACTATAAAGACTTTTGTTGTAATAACTGGTGGTTTCTTGGCGCAGTGTGTTATCCCTCACAATGGGATATGACAGACACAAAGTTTTTTACTACAATAATAACAAGCTGTTACCTCGTTCGGTTGAAAGTCATCATGTTCTCAAACGTTCACTTTTGTGTATCCCACACTGGAGGATTAGAGCCGCGTTAATGTAACATTAAGTTCCTGTTAAATGGCCATGCCGGAATAGTGAGTGAGTGCTTGGGGTTTAACGTCGTACTCAACAATTTTTCAGTCATATGACGACGAAGGAATCCTTAGGGTGCATGTACGTAAAATTTGCCTCCTTGTTGCAGGACGGATTCCCACCGCTCTTTTATTTAGTGCTTCTTCACTGAGACGACTTACCGAAGGCAGGTAAGCTGCCCCGCCCGAGCCATTATACTGATACGGGTCAACCAGTCGTTGCACTATCCCCTTCATGCCAAACGAGGAAGTTACAACTTCCTCTTTTAAAGTCTTAGGGTGACTCGATCAAGGATTGATCCTGGATCTACCGGTCCCTAAGCGGACACTCTACCAACTGTGCTGTCCAGGCCGGTGCCATGCCGGAATAAGTTTCAAGGAAGGAGAGTGTTGAGCCAATTAGATAGAATAGCACTACTACCCGAACAGGTATGACCTCATACATTTGTTTTCACTGATGGACATTTAGCCCACAACAACATTACAAGGAAGATTGTAAGTCTTAAAATTTACATATCTGTAGTGGATGGTCGATGTGTTAATATGTTTTAGAGCCCGAATTAAGAAACTAAGTTATGCACCGTGAAGAACTGATACAAATTGTCCGTAAGTCTATCAATACTTGACCATTAGCAGATCATTGATGTAGGAAAGTCTTTCAGGTGATAGCTGATTGAATATATCTCAGAAATAACGAGTCAGTTTTCCTAAAGAAACTAGCGTAGTAACTTCAAGCAAAGACGGTTCCCTGTACACTGAATGTCTAAATTTCGCCTTACAATAAAACACATATAAAACTCAAGACCTTAATAAACACATAATTCAGATGATGTATATTTTGTGTATATTTTAGTATTGCTGGATTTTTCTGGAATTCAAAGTTACACAGAGGGAATATTCAAACAGAGCTTCCTCCCTGATATTACTTACAAGTATTTTATGTGTAATCATGCATTGTGTTGTTTTATATGCTAGTTTCATTTTATCACTATATACTCATGGCCTATTTCTCACCAATACATTATTTGTATAGGATACAACAAGTCCCTCACCAGACTTTACTCCCGCAAAACGATGGCAAAATCTAAAAATTACACCTGTATATCGTTACAAATATGGCGAATTTATATATTTGATTAGTGTTTTACGAATACCTAAGAGCATTTCACTTATACGACGCCGGCTAGCATTATGGAGGGTGGAAACTGGACAGAGCCCAGGGGAAATCCACGACCATCCACAGGCTGCTGTCAGACCTTCCCATGTACGCTCTTGAACTCACGTCGACCGCATTGGTGACATGCTCCTACGTCATTGCGCCTTGATGGCGTGCTAACCACTTCGGCCACGGAGCCCCTCGCCCCCAAATACAGTGAATAAAGATAATACAAATACTAAGAAACAAATCACCAAGTGAGATATGACCTGCCTTGAATGGAATAAATCGGGAATAAGGTAGCGATCCACAGATGTGTTAAAGAGACGGAAATCGGCATAATCCACAGTTATCCAGGAATGTGTGAAGTGACGGGTTGTTAAACTGAGATCGATCAGGATCCACTAGAGGTGTACACGGAGCATTGACGTCTGAACATAACCCTCAAGCCCGTCCCTAACTACATATCCTCAATCCAAGTACAGTATACAGTGCCACTGCTGCTTTTCTTCGGGGTAACATGCTGAAGATCTCCATTCCAACACTCACTTCATTACGCGAAACTTTTCCTGCCAAGATCCCCTGTAAGTGTGAAAGAGGCCCAGTTTTTGCCTTTACTGTTTTAGATCAGGGACAAAAACAGGGCTGTGGGAATCCAAAGGCAGATCAGACAGAGTGTAAGAGGATTTGATAAGGATGAGTAGCTGTCATTAAACAGAGCTCAGTGACAGCACTGGGCCGTTCTGTGACAACCAGCACTACTATACAAAGTGTTAAAATGGACAGCCACATTCGCACGCACATACTTAGAATTATCCCATCGCAAATCACATCCTTGCATCTTACACGAATATCGTGCAGTGTGAGCTCTGATTTAGTCCATGAAGACCTACTGTAAAATTAGTCTGCGAGTGGACAAAGGAGCAGCTAAGAAGAGATGATGAAATGTTTCTCTGGTTTACCGGCTACTTATTTATTTATTTGACCATTGTTTAAAGTTACAGGCTTACTCAAGATCTGTAAACCGGTGTGCCCGAGTTATATGACGGGATTTTGGTAAGCTACCGACGAACGTTCCCATACGTGACGCACAGACATTTATTTGCACCATGTTGGTGGAACACAAGTCTTCAGCAAATGTTAGATTACGCAAACGACCACAGGAGCCATATCGAACGCTTACTGTCACCAATGCACTGTTTCCACATTACTGTCCTTGCTGCGTGTGAGAAGGTGTTAAGTGAAGAGTGTTGAACACCTTCATTCTCAATACCACGGGAACGTTTTAAACGCTACGGATATAGCCGAGTCAAAGCGACTTTCATAATACTGTGAGACCAAAATTTAACTGTCGCTTTCGTGGATTGTAAAACCCATCAATACAGCGTGACAGTCAAACAATTCAAAAAAGGTGAAAAGTGTCCACCTAAATGCTTCATTTCCAAAGTAGAATTTTACAATGTTATGTTGAGTGTTCATATCATTTAAAAACTGTTTTAAACGTATGCCTATACTGAGACGCACACAATGAATTGTTCTCTTGAGAAACTTAATGAGCAAAATGCTTTGGAGTAAGCACTTATGGGGTTTGAAGGATGATTATCCCCGTCCATTATGCTAAATTGCTGTTGTGACGGGTTGATGTGCTGAAATAAGAATAACAACTAATTTGTGAAATTCTGTATGCTAATAAAATGTCTGTGATATTAGGTATGGTATAACTCTAGAAATATTTACATCTCCGTGGCACCCAACTGTAAAACGTTGATGGGAAGGCAACTGATGTTGTTTTTGTCTTGTGTGTGTCTTAACCACCCAGACTGTTAAGATGAATTAAATCAGTGTCCGGAAGGAATGAAACCAGTGATGAATTTTATAAGGTGCATGACTTGACGGTTATATAATAACATAAGGTGAGGCTAAAATAGAACGCAAGGCTAAAGCAGATGTCTGACAAGGCTTGGAGAAGGTTTTAAGTCACTGATGCGTCATCGCTGATGGACCACGTAATATAGCTCATGAGTATACAATAATCGACGGCTTCCCTGAAGCTGACTGAATCCCTGATGATGGATTTATATCTGTGTGTCTCGTGGCACGTTGACACTTATCCGATGTTTATTCCATATAATTTTCACATCTTCCATCCAAAAGGCGGATCTACTGTAAGTAAACGAATTTGTAGAATTTACTTCAGGTAAACAGAGATTAACATTTCATGGTTTGTATGATGCATAAGCTTGAGCCATCCACATGCTTATACAGACAATCCCGAAAGAAAAAGTCCTGATTAAGTATTAGACCCAAGTATTATTGAGGGCGGATTAATCTAGAAATCTCCGCTTTTCAACTCTGGAGTACCAGAAACTGGATGTCATGCTGAATCTCGCGCTTCCGAATATGTACGAAGAAATATGATACACTTGTTATCTAGAATCATATTGGAAACTTTGTTTTATCCAGTTCCCTTTTGTTTTAGTGACAAGAAGCTTGTTCATGTTGTAAATGGAAGGCCAGTGTTCAAGGGTTTAACAGAATTACTATGAGGTTCATAGTATACTCAGTAGTGTTTCTACAAGTCTCAGTATCTGTGACAGCAGCTTTTGTCCACACAGCTGGAAAGCTGGAAAAACAGTGTGTACCTCGCGGCTTTACAGAGGTCTGCAGTAACTGGTCCTGATGGGAGGATGGAATACTTAGTAATTAGAAATTAGCTCTGTCCTATGTAGAAAGGTAATCATAGGTGGTTGGGGGGAAGGGGGAGTTGGTCTTCTATAAGATCCACAACTGCAATATTAACATAAACATATAATAAAGATTTTGGGGGCCTCCGTGGCCGAGTGGGTTAGCACGTAAACACGTAATGACACAGAATCCTCCCAGCAATGCGATCGCTGTGAGTTCAAGCCCGGCGCATGCTGGTTTCCTCTCCAGCCGCACGTCGAACGCTCTGCCAGCAACACCAATCAAAGAAATGAATAAATATAAAACTTTACGCTGATACGACTTATACTCATCCACATGTACGAGGTGTATAACTGAATTCTCGAGGTTTAATTGGATTTGCGGAATGTCAAAGGCAGAGCTTCTAACGTCAATGACTTTTGGATCCAGATTGGTCTAGAACAGATATGTCAAAATGGGGCCAGAGGAATTTAATACTCCGCATGCGTCCCTAAAGGGCAACACCTGCCTGTACGTCCTTGTCCCAACTGGTGACTGATGTTATGTAGAGGTCAATACATTTTATCATATTACCCGCATCTTTGTCCCTGTTGATTTATAACGACTTTTGATTCTCTGATGTCTGGTTTATATCATCGTCCTGGCCGGATAAGCACACCATAAGGAGAGCGTAAGCTCACAGCCGTCACTGATTGGGTAATGATATGCCAATTGAGATAGGAACCGTTGTTGCTGAAATATTTACTACTCTGTAGTACAAAGAGATCGTAAAGAGGACGGGGGCAATTGGGTAGAAGTATTACTCTTGGAATGAAAACCTTCTTTCCGCGCCACGTGATAAGCCATTTGAAGAAAGACCATAGAATTATTCAGATGCTTGCACGTCGCCCCCTTCCGGTAAAGTAGCAACTATAAGCAACATTGTTTATCTATGAAATATTAAACAGGTGAAACATCTTTATCACACTCATGATCGAATCTAGGCTCTACCTTGACACATCTGGAAATCTTAGGAAAATGCTGACAATTCATACCTCCAGCAAAATATATATTCCGACTCTTGTGCAAAGGCTGTTAAACATGTGTCACTGAAGTGGTACTTCCACTGATTGTCAAAGTTACCGCTACAAACTTCTTATACACAGCTCATACGGCTCACGGGTAGGCCTTTGATTGACAGTCAGTCGATCATCTATATTCGAATGCATTTTTCACCTTAGCCTTTCCTTTAAAGAGAGCAAAACTTGGCAAAGACTCAGACAAAGTGTTAATCGGCTTCAGTCTGAGCCACCATAACCTTATGGGGTTTGCAGTTTGTAACAGTTTATTGACACTGAAAATCATAACCAAAACAGAAAACAGTAGGCTCAAAAAGGTCATGGCGTCTTATGGAATATGCGCAAGAACAGGGTTGTGTGGGGGAAAGTTTGGTCAGTCTTACTTAGCCTTATTGAGTGAAATAACCGGAAAAGGAAGACTAGGGTGGACAATCCGGAAGACATTACTACTCAGCAATATTTAGTGCCATCGGCTGGTACCAGTACTGGTAATGTATCTGTCACAGTTATTAGATGGAGGTCATGCAAGTTCCAGCTCCGTTAAATTACAGAAAACCACAATTATTTAGGGATAGCAACTGTCCTCAACTATAAGTGACATCTGTGTAAAATACCTGCTGGAAGCTGGTATTAATGGGGGTTTAGTGGTGAAAACTGCCTGGCAATGATTTCGTTTATTGACCCATATACCGATATAGGCCAGAGAGTTAGATTACAGATTAATTAATGTACACAAGAAATAATTAAGAACATCTTACACGAGAAAAAGGCCTACTGCGAAAAAGCACTAAGTGGCGAATTGTTAACTAGAGAATTAGACACCTCCCAGCAGGATGTAGTTGTGAGAAATTGTAAAAATGATGACAATAGGCTTTTACTCCAGCATACTTCGGTGTACGTTAAGTTAAAAAAAATGCCTCCACCGCATTAAACAATATGGATGTACAATAAACACCAGGGCGCACCTCTCCTTAAAATTTTCAAATTTAGAATTTTTTCACAATTAAGGTATGTGGTTTTGTAGTATTTTTCAAACGTTCCTTGATAATTATCTTCCTTGGAAGACAAAGGTCGTATCCTGAGTATACGGTTTGAGCACAGATGTTTCATGTAGTGTAGCCAGTATACACTTTCTAAGTAAATGACACGATGGGCTAATGAGTGTCATGGGTGGAATAAAAGGATAACTGTTTAACAGTTAACATCTTGTCACATGTTTCACGTTCTAGTTGTAACTTGATACCGTACCAAAGAAGTAGATTGCAGAAGCCGTTGTTATGGGCCTTCCTGTGTTCGTAACATCCATGTATCTTCCGGCGAAATGGAGAGATTCTTCCAGCAAATCGCATTGTACGTGTAATTGGAAACCTAAGGTGCTTAGCAAATCGAAAATGGAACAGAATCTCCGGCCAGGTATAACCACAGCAGCGTTTTTCTGAGCGCATTTGCGAGAGGATGCCTTTTAAGGTATGGGCAAAGAAAACCGAATGGCCTGTGGCGTTGCCTCGGCATTGAACGGTTAACTAAGGCAATTGGCCAGTCAAGGCGACTGGATATCCATCTCCTTGACCCTGATCCCACAGAATCAATTATCATGTATAGATCTAGTGCATTTCCATCACTATATTAGGACCAGCCGGCCTAGAGTCATCTGCCCGGAATTTTCACACTAAACTTACTTACACACTAGAGTCAATGCATATGTAATTGGCGTATATTCAGTATTTCCCGGTAGCCTAAATTTTCCTCTTGGCACTATGGCTGTATTGCCCATCTGACCACGGAATGACTATGCTTTTCTTATACTTTCTTTTCAACGATGGTAGAATAAAACAAAAATGCTATGCATGTATCATACCATACTGCGAAAAGAACTAAGGCACAATATGCTGACCATGTTACATTTACGCTTCCAGCAGCTGTTGATCTGAGGCATGCACTGATGTTATGCTCTCACCTGTAAGGCGCATAGCCTATACGAAGATGTGTGGATCCTTGAAAGAAATCCGTCACATGCACCTTAGCTACTGATATTTGTCTGAGTGGAAGGATGAATAAGTGATCCAGCTAAGACGATCTCTCTGTTACCAGTGAGGTATAGTGGTTCGAATCCAGCACTCGCTGTATCGGCGACATCCTCAATTCGGGTGTCGGTTCGCAAAGCACGCGTAGTTACGGCACCTAGCAACACGTGGTAAACCGATACAAGTAAGCCCATGTACATACTAAATGGTTTGTAGTTAGAGAGCAAATTGCTTTGCTTTCTATGCAATAAGTGTTTTTTATGATATATTCTTGCATAAATTACTGTTAACATCACTGCATATCTTTAATGCTACTGCTGCAGTCATAATGATACGGAAAGCGTTGTTCGCTACAATTTAAGCATTGAAATGAACAGTAAGAATAAAACCCTAACTGAGCAAAACTTACAAGATGCCGTATGTGACCGGTTACCTGTGACATTTGCCTATCATCACAGTGTCGTCGGTGCTTTGATTTTGTTTTCTTCGGTGTAAATCTTTCATTATATCTTTAAAATGAAGGGAAGGTGGATACATTTCCAAAGTAAAGGATTGTTCCCCATCAACGTAATTTTTCTTCGGTCCTATTAGGAGATGTTGAAAAGTGATAACCAAATCTTTCGCTAGCTTTGAGCCATCCATATCTGGCGAGAAATTAGTACTCATTCAACCTGTAAATTGATCCTAAATGTAGAATTGGCGTTAAAACCATATTTTGACGATCTGTGTGACGTACTTGCTTGGTTGATGATCACATTTGTTTCTTCCGCTTCACCACCGCTTAGGCGCCTGTGGGGCATCGTAAATGACACATTAAATGGATTATCCGCTTTCTGCTCGATGGCACGGTCGAAACCAGTGGGACATCTAAATCCTTAATGGATATCGCTGCATGCAGGAAATAAGGAGGAGCTCATAACATTTAAGTTTGAGTGTTCGCTAATGGTAGAAGTGTTGGTAGAGCACTGTAAAAACCTTGACCATCAGAAAACATATGGGTTTTGATATTGTAAAATCTCCTGATGAAAATGTATGTATCGCCATTCCTCTGCAGGTTTGCACATTAAAGCGGGGTTAGAAGCGCTGTGACGGTTAAAACTTTTACACGTATGTGCGGTTATTTTAAACTACCAGAGCAATTTTTTTCACATTTACATCTTGCATCTTGTGGAATTTCTTATAGTGTGGTCTTTCATCGTGGACGGAAACTTATCGTCCCTGCAACTGTCTCTGTAATTTCGTTTAATCTAAAAACAGGTAGCAAAAACACCACTTTCACATTTATGGGGATTTCTGATGTGAAACAAATATTGTACTTGAACCAATGGATTTCCACTGCATGTTTAAATATAGATACTCTGTAAAATGTTTAGAGGACAACATAGATGGCACTGACGTCCATCTTGTAGGATTGGAGTTTGCTGTACTCTGATAACACAGGACTGACATCGATCTCTGGTAATGATAGCATCATTTAACATGAACATTTAACAGTTAACACTTGATGTTTATGTTCGCGCTGATCGGGTCAGCATCCTCTGACTGCGGTTAGGAAAGGAATAGATTACCTGAATATAACGTATGCGTTTTAAAGAGAATTTTCCCAGAAAGCAATTGAAAACGTAAATAATATTTCTGAGTTGATGAGAAATTAATCTGGAAAGGAGTTAAAGGAGAATATGATTGGAAAGAGAGTGAAAAGCTAGATAACATAATTAAAAGAATGCTAAAATATTAAGTAAGGTTCATCATACAGACAACTTAAAACTATGCATCAATATACTTTTATTTATTTTTTTAGATTTTTATGAAGAGAATTAAAGCCATTTAACCTTTAAATTCTAAGGTGGGCTTTAAAGAGCATACTATCAGAATTTAGGAACTCTGACGTCACAGAAGGTTATGCCTCCTCCAATCACGACATTAAATGTTGTAATAACTCGTTTAACCCATGAGTAAAAGATTACTGATATAATGCTCTAAAAAATTCTTTCCTTCTGGTGAACATCAGGGAAAAGGGTGATGTGACGTCAGAGTTACTAAATACCGTCAGTATGGACAACAAACCCACCATGGAACGTAAATAATTGAGTGACTTTCAACACTTTTGACAAAAATCTAAAAAATAAATGAAAGTATTTTTACGCATAGTTTTCAGTTGCCTGTATGATGAGCCTTACTTCATATTTCAGCTTTCTTTTGCTTTAAGGAGAAGAACTCGAAAATCTAAATAGTATAACTGCTTTAGCGAGAAGTCGGTTGAAAAGCAATCAAATCTAGATAAAAAATAAAAACGTGTTAAGTAGAGGAACTCAGTAGAAAAGCAACTGAATGCATACATCTACGAACCTTTTGTAGTTTTATGTAGCATAATACAATGTATTAAATGTGTAGTTAATCGGCAACATGTGAACTCTCGCACATCGTTAATGGAGAATTAGATATGAGAAATGAGATATGAGATAAATGAAATTAATCATTTAATTAATCATCTCTGTGACATCTCTGTGACTGAACCCCTGTAATAACATGTACATAGATAGTATATAGGGTCGTAAAAATGCCACATGCCCAGGGGATTATTACAGCTGGTCCAGTCTTCTGGGAAACCACACAGGCCTTATGAGCATCTGTATCCAGTAAGTCCCCGAGATATGCCATTTCCGTCTATACGAAGGTTTCCGCGTTCTTTAAGAGAACATGTCTATGCGCCACGGGCAAATGTCGCACAACTGTTGTTATGTCTCGTTTGCTGCATTATTTTCAAATGTTTTCAATGGTATCAGTATTCAGGAAATCTTCTACAGGTGCATGCAGTAAGCCGGAGTAATTAGGTTAATATGCTGATCTGATTTTACTTGATTTTGTTTTAATATCATACTCACGAATTTGTCACTTTTACGACAGCGGTTAGTATTACTAGTATATGGAGAAGAATTCTTGAAGTGTTTTATCTAATCTATGCGTCGACATTCGTATACCAGCCTTCAACCAATAATGACGTTCCAGGTCAATAATCGCAAGGCCTATTCCCAAAACGACATATAACACAAAACACCCAAGAACTAAAAAAAACTATGTATTCTACAAAAAAATCATGCAAAAAGAAGCATTCGACAGTTTTCAATGATGTTGGAAAGACGCAAGATATGTTCTAGGGAACAGAGTGAAATCAGAATTTATATCGTGTACCATGCTAGAATTCAACCCTAAGTTCTAATTCTAATAAATATACAACGCCTAGCCATTGGGTTACGCTTACTCCGGGAACTGAAACATTCTTGGGTATAGCTTTAAATAACAATTAAAAAATAAATAAATTATTGAACCAAAGGCCTTTAACCCAACCGGCTAAAGTCAGTTTCACCCAGCCACAGATTGATATCATGACTTTCTTGGACAAGGACGCTTAGCTGCGAAACACTACCGTTTACTTTTAGTTGAGGCTGGCAATCATGTTTCCGGGACAGTGTCTAAAAACTGGACGAAATTCGTTTCAGCCTGTTTCCTAGCACACCACGTACAATATAACTGATTTTCGTTTTCTAAGAAGAACTGAAGGTTTGCTTAAATAAGTGAGCAAGGTAGGTTGTCACATATTTTTATAGCCCCCGATTCAAAAACCCTAATAGAAAGAATTAATGTGAAAACTGTGGTGACTATGGCCAGTGTAATTGTCTTTTGTTGGTACTCTTGCTGCTTTGGAATATTTATGCATTGCATTGCAAGGTTCCTTGGTTAAATGCCTTGCATGAAGGTAGCCACTATCTTGGTTAAAGGCAAGGTAACCAGTCTCTTTGCCCAGCGTTTTGCATGAAGGTAATCAGTCTCTTTGCCCAACGTTTTGCATGAAGGTAACCCGTCTCTTAGTTAGAGGCCTTGCCTAAAGGTAGCCAGTCTTTTGCCCAATGTTTTGTATGAAGGTCACTAGTCTCTTTGCCCAACGTTTGCATGAAGGCAACCAATTTTTGGCCCAACATTTTTCTGGAAAGTACCTAGTCTCTTGGTGAAACACTTTGCATGAAGGTAGCAAGTCTTCAAGACGGAGTTTTGAAGAACGTGACTGCCTTAATTAACGTATATGAGATTAAGGCTTAACACTGACTAAATATCTTATCCGAAGAAGATATGATGATCGGGGTTTAAACAGAAATCGATGAGGTTCAGCAGAAATATGAACTGAGCTTTGAGATGCCGACGAACACGTGAATGCGCTATCCTAACACATATCTATAATAAACTTCAATCCTAGGCTATCTGCGTTACCACTACTGATTTTGCTCTAGCGGCAGTCAGCCAACTCACTATCACAAAGAACAACTTTTTATGTCAGAGACCTCCATATCCATTTTTTTGCGCACTGTCTTTTACATCAAAAGAAAGTAGAAAGATGGTTGCAGGCAACATAAGGCTTCCATCACGCTCAGTGTGGCAAGATTCAATCAGCAGTTATCATTAAACACACCTTCCTGACTGCAAGAGCCATTTTCAAAGTAAGTTCTTTGAGATAACATTGTCTAATTGGGTTTAGACTTTTTATTGGAAGACTCTCCTTGTTTTAATGTGTTTTACAGATCAAAAAGCCTTGATCTAATGCATTTTGTTGGCTGCGTGTGAATATACCTCTCACGCACATCCGTTGTCCGTGATGAGATTACTAAGGATTGAGAAGATACGTGCAATGTCAGGACGTATTGGATATTCCTACACGAATACACGTCCTAGACGATAACTCCAGGTGAAGTCTATGAGGGGTGAAATGTTTCTAAGCAGTACATGCAATTTGCACCGAACAATTCCATGCCCTTGTCAAAAGACTAAAATTATGAGTAAAACTTTACAACCGAAAGTAAGAATGTAGCTGTTCTCTGACCCATGTTTCAGGTTGTGGTAACCAAAAGTTAAAACTCACCATTAAAAGCAAATAAACGTCAAAAGTGAATAACTTTTCAGGGTTCATGTACGCCTTACAAAACATAGCTAATATTTATTTATTTATTTTATTTGATTGATTTGTTGTTTAACACCATATTAGCATAGCTAATATGCATTCATTAATTGTATTACAAGGAGATCAAACAACTTTGATCCAATACATTTTGATGGCTCCTGATGAAAATACCTGTCACGAAAATCCGTGTTTTGAGGCAAGTTAGTTTATACTTGAGGAGATTATGTTATGCGGAGTCCTGCTGAACATCTCCTGTACCATATAGTTTAGTCAGATTTTATTTCAAATTTATGTTAAATATATTTATTTGATTTGAGTTTTACAAAGTTCTCGGGAATATTTCTCATGACTCATGACCATCCGCAGGTTGCTGGAAAAACCTTCCCATCTACGACGAGAGAGGAAGACAGCATCAGCTGGACTTCACTTCAGAGTTATTGCATTGGTGAGAGAGAAGCTACTGAGAGAGCCAGGCGTCAGATCAAGGAGGTAAAAGTAGCAAAAGTAGAACCATTTCACACAGTCTACAGTTACTACTTCTATCACCCGGGTAAAAGACTAAAATTATAATAATCAGTATAAAGCTCGTATGATTTATTTATTTGATTGGTTGATTTAAAACAAATAGCTGTCAATGTAACGAAACATTTGAAGTTTCCCAACATAGAAATATTGATAGTAAATGTTCATAAAATATTTTTGTATGTGATGGAACCCGAAGGGCGCGAGGTAAATCAACCTTCAATGGCAAGTTACCGATGAACTTTTCAATGTGTGATGTAAACCATATTGGCGCAAGACTGGTGGTCTTCGACGTAAACAGTCACACAGGCTTTGGCGCCCGCTTTTTGTCACAAAATGCTAAACAACATGAACAGATATTTTAACCCCTCCCCTTGAGGATTATAGATAGTCTGTAGAAGTCCTGTCCATTTGGCAATCTTCTTGGAATGTTAAACGTGATATGGATTGATGGTAATGTGCCGTTGTGAGGGGCTGAAACCAATAGTAGAAGGTGTTTATTGCTTTTTATGTATTAACATAAATTTAGATACTTGAAGTGAAGAAAATAATATAAAATTTGTTATAGATCAAAATAAAATTTTCATCCGCCATCGTACAATTGAAATATTCTTGAGTACGGCGAAAAACACCAATCACATAGGGCTCTGCGCGGTTTCCTCCCACCGTAATGCTGTCCGCCATCGTTTAATTAAATTATTCTTGAGAATGGCGTAAAACACCAATCAAATAAATACAGGTGTCCCTTTCCAATACCGAAGGAAAACTACAGAGTTTTGATTTGACATATTCGTGGATCAATATAAAAAGTCAATCTGGTAGAGGATGTAAAAAACAAAGCTAGATGTTAATTAAAAGTGGGCTTTTGGAAGACCCACATGTTATAAACGACGCTCTCAGAAAATCTTCTTTGGGAGAAACGAAGCGGACCGAGCTTCTTTAACGCTGAATGGGCGCATATTGGATTTTATTTCCGATTTAATCAAATTTTCCCCACTTTTTGTGATTTCTTTTTCAGCTTTTTGGTATCAGATTAAAATTCTTCCAAATATAGTAACATTTTACCTTAGTAATAGCTTTGTCTTCGTCACAAAAGAACCCAAAGCTGCAGTAGTTTTCAAATGTAGGTTTTACCCAAGTCATCGGAATGCTTAAATTGTAATGAATGAATAGTCGGAAAATAATATAATTTTAATGGCCTAACGGATCCACATATATTGCTCGACCAAACTGCACTGAAACAGCCGTTGGTCATGAAACGATGTTATAAACCAGACAAATGAAATAAAGAAAAATCTATTTTGACACAAGAGTCAATAATTCGAACGATGGTCGCCATCGAGGGAACAATGTGTACGTCAAGATCAATATTTTGTGTATTGGTTTTCAGACCTCTATTACCCCTGCCAACTCTAATGTAGAAATAAATATCGTGACAGCACCAGTATCAACCCTTTCAATTAAGACTTACTTTGTATAAAGATTAATTCCACATTGCTCCATTTAAAAATAATAATAACACTTACCACGAGCACGGTAAGCCGATGTAGACGCACACAACACATAGTTATCAAAGTTGGTGTTCAATGACAATTTCTGTTAAAAAAGCAGCAGTGAAGTTTCAGCACAAGTGTTGCCCTGACATTTAGTCTATAAATACCCAGAAAGCTCTGCGTTAACCAAGATATATGAAACACTCCTGTCCTACAGGAGATCAATGAAGCCACTGTTTATGCCCGTCGGTCACTCCACGGGTTGTCTGGGAGCTCAAAGAATCAATGCCATAACACAATTTTTGGCAACCAGGAACAGCTATAATCCAAAAGGGCTTTTGAGCCCTGTCTTTAAATCAAAAAAAGCAACAAGACAGATAAAGGGAACATAAGGTTTCCATAACTTTTAAGATGAACATTTGCCAGTGTACAGGTACTTTCCTTTCCATAAAAAACTACCGATCTTCACAGTTGGCGTTACCTTATATAAAGCTTTTAAGTCTCTCTTTGTGGTTTAAATATCTTTCAACTAATACGTCTTTGTTGGCTGCCTGTGGATATGTTTGTCACGCACATCCGTTGTTCGTGCCAAGTTGTACTTGAAAAAATAAACATACCACGCACGAAACTGCTGAGCATTCTTTACACTGTTTGGTGTAGCTAGATATGGCCTTTAAAGTGCATTTCAAAGTAATGAAAGTGAATCAATCAGTTTGAATCAAATCAGGAAACCAACAGTAGCAAATATAAGTACCCACGTGGAGGACTGGTGGCTCCCAGTTTACAGCGAAAACTTGCCAAGTGCAAATTGTGCTGACTATTAAGAGCTTTCAAACCTTTTACATGTATCTGTCTTAGGAAATGTTTCAATATATACTTTTATGCGTGTTCCGTCTGATGTTAGTCAGTCCAAATGTAGTCGTGAAAAACACCTAAATAGTTCACTAAAATACGTTTTATTTCCTGCTAACATCTTTGTCACGGAACTAAACTTGACGGCAAAACCTTTCTTTTACTACTGGCTATTCCTTTTTACCAACAAAACCGTCACAAATATGGTCTTTTTCCGCTCTCCTGACACCTCTTAGCTGTGGAAGCGTGAGCATTAGCAAATTAAATACATTGTCGGATTTCTGCACCTTCGCACAGCGAACAAGGTAACGCGTAAAGAGATTCGCCTATCAAAACTCAACTTTTAGCTTACAATTCACCCGATATTGTCACTGATATTGCAGTGAGGAGACTTATTGGCCTATAGGCCTATATATTTATCTCCATAGTGTCAAATTTCCGACATTAATGTAGCCACTACCGCTCATAATAATATTTTAAGGTAGAACGGAGTAAAATGAGTTAGTGTTGAAACGGATTCATGAATGAGATCCCAGTAACGCAGCAAAGTGCTTTGTTTAATTTCAAAATTTTATTATATCCTTCAGTGAGGCAATTCTTATACAAATTTTAGCCGATTCAGATATACGCTCCGTTATTTCCTCTTATTGCTTAATCAGGGATACACCTCTTCCCCTTGTGTAACAGAAATGTTTACGACCCGATAACTGACAACCATGGTATAACCGTAAATAAATATACTTTAGATTATTATCATTTTTTGTCTCTCATTTTTTGATCAGGACTAAAAGTCTTGCTGACGAATATTTTCTCTTTTATGTAGTAATTGGTGATTAACAGCCTATTAATAAAAGTTGGTGCGAGGAAGTCGTAGGGTCTTCAGTCTTCGACGCCTATGGATTTTTGATTTAAGGGCGCTCATCATGTGCATGTTAACCGGACATTGCTCAAAATGTTTATGTACTGTTACAAAGCTCGTCTTTAAATATTGTATTTTTTTGGTTTTTAGTCGATCGTCCTCGAGGCTTCGGAGTTTATGAGTTTTGTGTCATTGTACATAGTGTATACTTTCTGGAAATATGTATCGGTGTTGTAAAGATATTTACAATCAAACCATCCGTCTATAAATATGACGTATATTAAAGCAAATATACTTTTGCTAGGTTTGGAGACGTCGGCTTTCAAGCAATTAGTACTCAATTTTCTGTATAGAGCACTTTGTGAGCTTATGTTTCGCCTTTTGCTATATTTTTGAGACATTATTTTGGAGCTTGTATCGCTCATGGTTTCTTTGTGCGATTACTTACATTTCATCCCAGTTTACCCTCAAAGTGACTTTGTGTGTATTTCCGAGGAGTGAAACATACATCGCATCACGGGCACTATTGTCAACCCGCCCGCTCTGAGAAGTTACACCTTCACAGGCAGTTGTGGTGATAACCATCGTCAGCGTGCCGTGCCCACTAGAGCTTGTCACTAATATGACTGTCATCCTTCTATTGGGGAATTCCCCTTATTTGTGGGTTTATATTTGCGTGGGCTGACTCGCCTTTGGAAGCGGAGATATTTCATCCCAATTTGGACGCTGTCATCAGGAAGAGACTATGTGTTTTTGTAATTATTTGTATTATTTTGTGTTTTATTGTCAGTTGTACTATTTGTCTATTTTGTTCAAGTATATGTATTGATCTTATTCAAGCGCCTTCGTGTTTCTTTGTTTGATCTTGTGTAAGATCCATCGCTTATCTGAGAGTTGAACAAGCCAGTTGTTTCTAATCTTTATTCTCCGATAGTGGTACCCTAACACTTACGCTACAACGTAATGTTCGCATCGTCTACAACATGCGTGTTGGGAATGACATTTTACTGGTAATGGACTTCCTTGAGGGCTTCGTCCAGCATATCGTGACCAGTACTTGCTACACAAGTATCACAATGATAGTGTATATACCTGATCGGCTTTCTGAGAGATGTACATTTTACTGTGTGGAAGTTTACGCAAAGGAAGTGCCTCGGGAAACGCTAGGACATTAGTCCTAATGAGGCGATCTGAATGCTAACAAGTAGACTTAAACCATTCACATCTCCATATTTTATACTCTAAGGAAGGCATTGCATACAACGATTAATTACATGTCAATATTAATTGATATTTCATTCATAACATCTTCAGAATATGTATTTCTGTTTTTTTCCAAAGGAAACGTAAATAAAGGATAAATCCATAAAGCGTAATGAGATTGAACGTCTTCACCTTGTCGGTCTTCAGTCACTATGTCAGCTGTGTTCATGGTGCTCAATAACACATTTTAACGTCCTCGTCTTAAGGATTACAGACAGTCACGTGTCCACACGAGCTATGGATGTTCGGTCGATTTGGCAATCTGCGAACGATGTGAAATGAAATATGGATCTTTCAGTAGAATGTTCTACCATTCTGAGAAAGCTGAAATTTAATCTCATAGCTTATTTGAACATGTACTTCCGTTATCTGGGAAAACATCATTAGATGTTTAAAGGGAAGCCACTGAAATCATTATCATGCTTTAATCCGTGCTGCCTTGGAATTCATTTGGCGCCAAATATTTTGCTTTGAAAATTTCTACCAGACAAAATCATCTCCTACAAACATTCACATTAAACACCTCATGATACATAATTTCTAGCATCTCTTTCTTATACCGAAGGTAAGCTGTGGATACATGTATTTGGTTCGATATATTTGTGGATAAATACCCATAAAATAAAATAACTGAGGAAGGTAGAGAATCAGAAACAGGCTTGACGTTACATGATAGTGCATTAATGGAAAACATAAATTTTCTGTGGTCGGTTGAGCTGTATTTACGCTGACACCGATGAGACAAATAAACACGTATAGCAGAATTTTCTCGGCAGCCAGTTTTATAAGTGAACTCGGATAAATGACGTTTGACGTAAGCTTCTTTTGGGGTAAATAGGTATAGATCTTGTATCTGATCTAATGTCATTTCTGTCAACCATTCAGCCGTTCTTATTGGTGACAAATTGTATTCGATGGCATGTGCTGAAGATAGTGTTACTCTGACGGACACCTCAATATACCCAACATTTTCTAGTATTGATTTCTTTTCCAGCTAGCCGGCATCAAATCTGGATTTTGCAAAATGTAATAAACTTTTACATAAAGCAGCACTAGCTTTTTTCTCCGTCACTAAAGATCCGGAATCCGCCGAATCGTGCATGTTTTTATTGATTTATTTATTTGAATAGTGTTCTACGCCGTTTTCTAGAATATTTCATTTATACGCGGCCGGTCAGCATTATGGTGGGAGGAAACCGGGAAGAATCCAAAAGAAACCCACAACCAGACATCAGAAATAAGAAGAGTCAATATCTATTCATCGCCCTATTTAAGTCAAGTAAAATTTCCGAGTTAAGTGTTAACTAAACATTAAGGTCCAGATATGCCTTGACACAACTGTTCTGTCTGATATTTATAATATGATTTATAATATACCCCAAGCTCAGCACATCCACTTCTGCAGGAAGTCAGTGGCGTGCTGACGATCAGGGAAAATCATTGGCGTGCTGAATATCCTGGAAGATCAGTGACATGTGGAAGATCAGGGGAGGTAATTGGCATGCGGAAGGTCAAGGGACATCAGTGGTGTGATGAATATCCGAGAAGATTAGTGACGTGCGGAAGATGAGGGGAGGTAAGTGGCATGCAGAAGATCAGGGGACATCAGTGGTGTGCAGAATGTGCGGAAAGGTCAATGAAATGCAAAAGATGAGAGGAGATTAGTGGGATTCTGAAGATTAGGGAATATAAGCGGTGTGCTGACGATCAGAGAAGATAACTGGTCTTTTAGAATATCAAGAAAGGTCAAATGACAAATCTAATATGGCAAGAAAAGCTTTGTGCCTTAAAGAACATTTGTAAGCGTGAAAGAGGTCGTTTAGTTTAAGCCGCATGTCCTTAAATTTAAAGAGAGTAGAAAAACCGCTGTAAGGAACATGACGTTTCCATCACGCTCAGTGTGATAAGACTCGATGAAGATGAATAGCAGTCATTAAAAAGACCTTCCTGATGACAAAAACGATCGAGTTCCCCAGCTGCCTTTTTACCTTAAAGAATCTCACAGGCTCATACTTTCCTAGAGATCTTTCTATGTTTGTTGCAGATAAACTTACTTTAATATAATACACGTTTGTTAGTTAACTGTGAATATGCTTTTCACGACCATCCATTTTCTTTTTCAGATTGATTTGGCAATCTGCCAGGAATGTTAAACATAATATAGATGGACAGATTGATCTTTTCCGTTTATTTTTATGCAATTTTGGGAATGCTGAAATCATTCAGCATATTTCCAAGAAACCATAGCTCCGAAAATCAAAAATGGCCGACTTGTGGTTATGTGTGTGTGTTTATTGTTGACAAGAAAAGAAAATCTAACTGTGGCCGAGAATCTGACAACATGACATAACTTTTACTCAGGAGAATCAAAGTTAATGTCTCACAAATGTAACGTGTCTACACCGGCATCGAGTGCATTCACTTATAAAGACTGCCGTAGCTTATTGCGTAGCGCTTTTCACCTTGTTAGATAAATATCCCGTTAATGATCGCCGTCTATCGATCTCTTCTTCGTTTTATTTTCGCATCTCAACATTCCGACTGAAACCTTTGAGCGAAGGTTTTCTTTAGGAATGGCTTAACTAATCCAACAACCAGCGTGGAAATATCACGTGCGAAATGCAGTATTCTCAATGGTTCTCGACAGGAGGACACTGTAGTTCTTTAAAGCGGACTCTTCCCTGGAGCGATCGACACAAGAGAAGTGTGTTATATTTTACAGTGTATTTTACAGTTCAGTGCCGCTGACCATTTATGTGAACAGTTAAGATCAAAACCCTAACTCAAGTGAACTGACATCGGTTATGTGTTACCATTTGTACACTGTCGTCTCTGCTCTGGTTTCTCTCTCCTTATTGTAGTCTTTCACTCTGTATTGTATTCCTGCTTAAAATAGGTTCCCCTGGTGCATTACGCATCCCAATGACCTCGTGCATTTGCATTGTTTTGAAGTAACTGTTTATTATATAAGATGACAACAAAGTATTTTGAGTATAATTAGACCACTGACATCTAAAAGATTCCAGTTAACATAACTGCAATTTCTGACCTAATTCTGTTTTAGCCATGGTGCTATGGGCGCATATACTATCGTATTTCCAGTATCGACATACCTTCAAAATTAACCAATTGCACCTGGCAAAAAGACGTACACCATTAAAAGGATTAACAACTTGTTTGGCATTCTTAACTTTATCTTCTATTTTTATAATGAAGAGAAGGACTGTCAGCAACCATTGTGGAAAAAGGGAAAAGAGTCCAACATAGCAAGGGAGTCACCTGCTTTGAGAATGGCGGCTTCCGAAATTCAGACGCAGTCCAGTGGATGCTCCAGCTTCGTTTGCATTCACATTAAACCCATTCTTCACGCACTCTCGTAAGATTTGTCCTTTAACTTCAAAGTAAGAGTTAAGGCCTGCTGAAATATGAATCAAAGATACCGGAAATCCCAGGAGGAATATTCGATTTGACTTTGGAATTCAAACATTACAAAATAAAAATTGACAAAACCAAGAGCTGTTTTTGTTGCTCGGTTATAACAAAATTATGATCATATCCATGTACGTCCGTGTGTGTTTCATCCTTCGTTAAGCGGTCCAAGTGTAGTCAAATAACTGAAATACGTTTTATTTCCAGCTGACATTTCTGACACGAATTTTAATTTGACATCAAAACTATCATTCTCTTAGGCCTTCAAAAGTGGTCCACAGGCCACAACATCCACTTATTCCGCTCTGTTTGCACATCTGAGCTAAGGAGGCATGCTTATTGGCCAATTAAGCAGATTTTCCGTTTCGACAACTTCATCTGATATACATCCTTAGAAGACAAGGACAACGAAGACAGATAGACGGAAAAAAAATCTAATTTTAGTTTAAAAGTAGATGGCCTTATTTGTCAGCGATATTGAACGTTTATACACAAAGGAATCAAAAACGGAAAAAAGGAAGCCATGCATTCATGGCTACAGTACCTTATTGTTTTTGTTTAAGCCCTGTGGACATTTCAGCGTAGAACGGAGTAAAGTCTATAAAGTATTATTAAAATGGATGATGATGGAAATGACTTATAAGGAAGCACCAAAATGCTTTCTTTAAGTTACATCATTTAACTATTTCAGTACAAAAAATACAGTTTTATTTGTTTATAGAGCCACTTTCATTAAAAGCAAACATTACGTGAATGATCTTGCATCTAACATCCCTTTCGTGGAAGACAAAAAAAAGAATAATTTTTTTATCTTTACGAAATGTCGTTATTTTAGATCTGTTAGTAAACATACATTAAGCGTAGATGAATGTGAACATATACAGCTTTTCTTTCAATTAGTTCTATTTTGCATAAAACCGCTCGTATTTCTATCTTCATTTAAAAGCTCTAGTTTTAAGGGAGATATTTTACTGAACATCATTTGATGATTTATTACATTGTTTTAACCGTCCACCCAAGATTTTTCTCAAGATGTTTTGCACAACACTCAAGATAATTACTCCAAGCCATGTGTTCGAGCCTACTACCTCACTGTGGTGATGACCGGTAAAGGAACATTTCATATGACGCCTAGATTTATGATGAATTGATGACCTTAGTGACTGTTCTAAGTGTTCTTTAAAATATATGCATGGAGAGCCTTCATGGAGATTATAGATACAACTGGATGTGACATTTTACTGTTAATGGACATCCCGGGGCGCTTCGTCCAGCGCATCATCATCGTGCGGTGTGTACACCTCTGCGGCTTTCTGAGACATCCACACTTTGTGTGTAGAGACATATCGGATGTACCTGGGGCAGCCCACAGATATTAGTCAATTAACACAAGTAAATGGTCAGATTGGGACCTGAGAGAGTTACTTTTCCTCCACACGTTGGTTTAATCCTAAGAAGTTATGATGTACTTATTACATGTGTACACGTTCTTTAAAACTCGCACCGTAATCAACAACATTTTTCCTGTAGAAGTATCTTGAAGCATACAAAATGTAAAACTGCATGTCTATGGTAGCCATTTGAATATTTTTTAAACTGTGAAATGCTGCCGAACTTGGTTTAAGCGACCAAAGCTGCTTCAACGCCGTTGTTCCTCATTCCTCTAGTGTCCTTTATATTGCCAAAACTTGAACAGGAGATTAGGTTAACTATGGCTACAACTATCGCGAATCCATCTGCATGGCGCCATATGTTTGCTCTGCAAAGATCCAGATCCCCTGACCTAATATAAAATAGTGATATTAAACACCACATGGCGTAGAAGAATTCTTGGCGTCTCTTTCCAATATTGAAAGAGCTGTATCTTTTGGGTTATATAGTTTTGTTTTTCAATACCGACGAATAATAAAATACTCAATCTGGGAAAAATCTGGAAAAAAAACTAAGTTTAACCGGGTTTGCGGTCAGTTTTTTTAGTGATGAATAGGTGTAGAAATATTGCTTTCGATTTAATGTTACTTCTATCAAACATTCAACCGTCTGCACTGATGCCGACCTGACCTCCATGGGCTGCAATAAAGATAACTGTATTCTGAACGGAAACCTAATATCCCCATATTTGCTGGTAATGCATTTCTTTTCTGGTATGTTGGATTTCGATCTGGAGTTTGCAAAATGTAATAAAATTTCTACCTTAGCAATGTCTTTCATTCATATAGGACGCAGAATTGTGCAGTATTCATAGCAATTATGCATGATTGAAAATGAATAGATGTTACCAATATAAAAGGTAATTCATTGAATTGTTCAAGCGTAAGGCCAGCTAAAATCCGTGAATGAATGAATGAATGGTTTAAAGTCAAGCTGGCAATGTTTAAGCCCTATCATGGCCTATCTGTAAAATATGCTCTGATTCAGTAGCAAATATGTACAATGAAATAGCACTTGGTCACAGAGCGATTTTAGGCAACAGACATTAGCACGTGTTTTGGAAAAGAGTAAATAATTCGTATTTCGGACGCCATGATGGGTACGCTATTCCCACCAAGCTTAATGTCCGGACGAGATGGCCTTTAGACTTCCAGACTACTTCTGTATTCCTGAGATGTTGGATTGAAAACATTACATTCCTTAGCAAACTCCAAACCCCTTCAATGTCTTTTTGTGTATAAAAGTTGCATGTTCATGTTGAGGCATTTAAGTGGTATTAATTGATATAGTCTTAAGTCAAGCCTTCTACTGGCCTTGTCACTACGGTAACTCTAGTAGGGGGATATATATATATATATATATATATATATATATATATATATATATATATATATATATATATATATATATATAGGACCACATCTGTGTGTTTGGTGATTTGTTAAGAGAAACCTCTGCTCTTCAAACGTTACTACCGGCCCCGATAGCACAGTTGGTAGAGCTTCAGGTCGAGTCACACCTAAGACTTTAAAATTTTATGCGTTCAGCATAAAGGGATAGTGCAACGACTGGTTGACCTGTATCAGTATAATGGGCCTGGAGACTTACTTACACATACATACACCCTGAGGACTTAAAAACTTACTGGAGGCAATCGTTAAGAGCGCTCCAGTGCTTTGCTGACTCTCCCGGACCAAGGCATGAGTTCCCTTCCTCAGTCTCGCATGGGATTACCATGCGGTAATCCCGATGCCCAACTGTCGTCAGCTCACTGGGATTGAGTCTAAACTTGACGCCATTTTGGATCGCCTTTGGATCGTCGAGACAACGAGTAAAATTGGCTCTACAGTTCACCAGGTTGATAAAGAAGTTATTAGTATTAAAAACAAGGTAAATGACTTCGAGAACGCTGTGAAATTCACTTGCGAATTTGTGGATAAATTTGGCTCAATCGGCGAAAGTTTAAATGTTATGGCATCCCAGTTGACTGAAGTCCGTGCCGAAAACAAACGCCGTCGTGATAACCTTGATGACATAACAATTCGTTCCATGAGGGGAAAACCTACTGAACCTCGAACATATTAGTATATTCGACCTACACTGATCTCCGGAGATGTTATATCCCGAAATATCACCTTGAAGCCCCAAATGTGTTCACATGTGCTGAACTCTATCGTGTAGCTGCAAACTGGTTCAAAATAACCTTACAAAGTATATTTATCTTTCAATGGCATTAAGAGATGAGTTGTATTGACGAATGAAAAATTATTTATCGTCTTTTGTTAAATTAATATGTAGATGTCATTTAAGTTGTTATACAACAGTCAGTCCTCACTTCTGTGTTTTATTAATTGCTGTTACTTGTGATGTATCCTGTTCCGTTATTTATATTGCTATTGTTACGGTATTGAAAACAGCAACAGAAAACAGACTCAGTGACTCAATATTACAATGTAAACAATGGCTTTATATATAAAATGAGACGTACAGTTTACAGACAGTTCAACAACAACAACATAAAAAACATACACATCAGTATTACCGGTCTTTAAAAGTTTCCAGTTCACCTTTGCCTCCCAAGGAACGTGTTCCAGGAGATCCACCGTAAAGACCATGGGATAAACACACAATTCACACAAGTCACAAATTGTCCCAGTCAGGTACTTCGCTAGGTTAGCGAACGCAGTACACAGGTTACACAGAACTGGAACAGTCAAGCCTCTGAATGACGTCACACCCGCAGAGCACAACACAGGGTAAATACAGGCATGGAGGTATAATCCACTTCAGATCAGTCACAGCTCCCGCAGAAGCTCACAAACGAGCCGTTCAGAGACGTAGAGTAATGTCACCTTGTGGCAGAACGAACGTCCTTTGCAAAACTGAAACTTCAGTTTAGAGTCCTTGACGACCTTGTCGGTCAGGTGAGGTCAGCGTGTTAAAACAAAT
The DNA here is from genome assembly GCF_032854445.1 of Liolophura sinensis. NCBI lineage: Eukaryota > Metazoa > Mollusca > Polyplacophora > Chitonida > Chitonidae > Liolophura > Liolophura sinensis. The sequence goes on along the minus strand of NC_088300.1, from coordinate 13,244,912 downwards.
TACACAGTCCACACTGTATAATCATAATAAAGATCCGAACACCAATATACGTGACTTCCGCAGAAATTCACATAAACCAGACATCAGTACTACTGTGGTACACAAACGGTGCCGGCATAAAAATCTGTCCTCCCAAATGAAACTGGCATCACCAGCTCATATCAAAATAATGGACTCGATACGAGAGCGTCGCACACTCTCCTGGCTCCCAGTGGATGCAACAAAAATACCTCCTCTCTGCACAGAAAACATGGCTTATATATGCTCCAGGTGGATTCAACTATTTTTAGACACAGGATTAACAGCCAATGAACAGCCAGTTAAATAAACAGAGCATTGAACAAGGTGCTTTCCATCAGGTCCGCGCTGTACATATATAACAGGGCCTGTTATGCTTTCACAAAGGTCCGCAGACTAACAGTACATAAAAACGTTAAATAGTCATACATAACACGATAAATGTTTTGACGAAAAGCATGTCTGCCTAAGTCTGAATAAAATCTATCTATCTTTATCTATCTCTCTTTTAATATGTGGCCCACTCAGGGTCCTGTTACAAGGTAACACTGTCGACATATAACTGAAATATTATAGCGATGTTCAACTGTAAAAGATCAATCAGCCTAAAAGCCGTTGCAAAACGCTTAACAGCCTTATATTCGTGTAGTTTAATGCATTTCTCACTTTAATGAATATAATCCTCTACTGTGTTGGCAAATAGAAGCAAAAGCAGTCAAAAAAAAAAGATTCATGTGTAGAAATGACCGGGTGAATTCTCATTCTAAGACATTAAAAATTCCAAAATGGATATTGAATTCGACTTGAGAATTCAAGCGTTTAAAGACATAAAATGGGCAGCATAGCACTTTGCTGTTATCTCGGTTTATGTCACAGTTGTTATCAGAACAACCTTCATGTGTGTGTTTTTTTTTTAATCAGACGTGAGGCCGCCACATCAAATCATTGCATGAGTAATGGTCCTATAGCTAACATCTATTGCACAGAATTAAATTTGATCTTAGAATCCCCCTTTTATCAACTATTCACAAATTAAGTTTTGTTGTAGCAAATTTTTGCTGTCTGTACTGTTGAAACACCTTTTGGTGGTGAGAACATGCAAAGACATTCATCGATAAAAATTCAAAATTTTAGCTTAAAACTTTAGGGCCGAATTTGACAATGACAATTCACATTCGCATACAAGGATATAAAAAAAACAGAGATAAAAGGAATATATTTGTTCAGCAACATTGGCATAGTGTTCTGCTGCCAGAAGTGAATTTCTCATTATCTGTTTAGGTCCTACGGTCACTTTCCCAAAACTTTCCCGTAAATCATGTTTTCGTAACTTTTCTTGTAAGGGACGTCACCTTATGGCACTCAAACCCCGAGATGACGTCTTTTAAGAAATATGAATACGACATTTTGTGAAAGTGGCCCCTGATATCATTTCAATGTAAAATTGAGCAGAATGTGTTAATGTTGAAATAATTGTATGTTGAATACTGACAAAATGGCATACGAATAAAATGGCAAAACTCTTTGTTTATTTCCTAAATTATATCAATCAGCAAGAAAATTTAGATGTAGCTGTGTGTAAATCCTGATTTATTATCGTCTGTGATTATATAAATGATCTGGCTTGTAAATTATCTCTTCGTGTAAGAGCACATTTCTCTAAGTTGTTCACAAGAACTCACACTTGTGCTGACGATTGTTTATTTATTTATTATTTCATTTTCGCTTAGCACCCTACCCATGAGAGATTTCATTTATGTCAGGAAATCGGAAGTGTTGACATTTTCAATCTTTCTTCAACATACTTCTTACCTCCGATGTTATAATGTCCACACTGGCTGACAAAAGGTCGTGCTCACATCATGTGCATGTTACCCGGATTTTGTTCAAAATGCTGCAGGCCAGAGAATGAAGCATACTGTTTGCTTGATTTTACAATGGACATGTTTGGGATGACATTTTACTGGTAATGGACTTCTCGAAGCGCTTCACTCATCATATCGTGACCAGGGTTCCACTCATGTAACATGATGACAGTGTATATACCTGAACGGCTTTCTGAGACATCTACATTTTACTGTGGGGGCAGACATAACGGAAGTGCCTCGGCCAGCGGCATTAGTCAATTAACTCAAGTAAATGGCCAGTCGGGGTGACCTGAATGCTGTCAAAGAGGCTCTGGTCCACAGTAAGTACATCAACATCCCGTATTTATACAAAAAGAATGAATTCTGTAATGCCCGATCCCCTCAAATAATCAGTTATTGTTGCCTGACTTAAAACATTTCAATGATATATTATTTTTGTTCAAAGGTCAATGGAAAGAAAGGTTGAGTTCAAAGCTGTGGTGAAAATCCACAAGATCTTGTTAGGTTACGTGACCTTATGTGTCTTTTGTTATTTTCTTCTTGAGGTCGTGAACAAAAATTTCCACCAAGGTTATCCTGGTTCCCGATACCAAAAAAGTATGGCGGCCGTTGTGGAAGATAGCAGAATACCTCTAAGCCCTGCCTAGCCAAAACAACACACAAATGCATGTTAAGACGGTCAGGTTAAAACTTTCACTTCATTGTTGTGAGACTGGGTATAATCTAAGAGATTAAAAGGAGGATTTGATGCTAAAAATGCAATAAGTGTCAATATGAATTACTATGTGGGGAACAGGGTTTGAGCCGATTTCTAGTTATTCAAATTGATGAAACAGCACTTAACATACGACAGATGAGTTTATTGGCTGTCAAACTGCATTGAAAGAGATGCCCAAAGATTTATTGTGAGAATAAACGCCGGAAACTCGAACCGTAATTAACGAAATGTTTACTTTTGAGGAAGTTACGACCTATTCACACGATTTAAGCCTACAAAAGAAATTGTCTTCGAAAGAGGTATTTACAGTCTCTAAACATGCAGTAAATGAAATGCTTGCTCTTTCCGGAACACATGGCTTAGCCGACAACAACAAATGCTGTCTTCAGTGTTGCCAATTCCCTTACTGTTTAAGTGGCATGTTCGTATGATATAAACTTAGATAGGAGATTAGTGCTGCTGGCTTAACTAGCCACACACCACTGATTAAGAGACAACGTGGATAAGCTGGAGTACTGACAGTCTTATCCTTGACGCTAATTTGTAAGGATGACAACTGTGTTCAAATTGTGTTCAGATACTCTAACCACATCGTCTTGTGGATTATAGACAGTCATGTGCTCAGACGAACCATAGAAGTCTAGTCGATTTGTTAATCTGATAGGAATGTTAAACGGAATGTGGATCGATGGAGTGATCTTTCAATGGATTGTTATGCAATTTTAAGAACACTGAAATCATTCACAGCATATTCTCGAGAGATCATGTTGGTTTGCTCATAAAGATATCTAGAAAAGGTGAATAAAACCGGTCATCGCCATCTTAAAATCTCACCTGGCATAAATTCCATCTGGCGCAAAATATTTAACCTTCTACCAGTTTAAACTATCAAAAATAAATTATTCCCATTTTTTCTCATATACTGAATTTTTATCAATTGTTTCTAATACTGATGGGAAGCTGCAGGTTTTAGTTACGTTACAAGTCCAAAAAACAAATTCTTAATCTGCCAGAGAACCTGCATATAAATATGCCTCAAAGAGAAGTCTAATAATGGAGAGGCCACATGTTTTCTGTGGTTGTCTGAGTTGTATCTAACCCGAGGCGGATGAATCAGGTAGACATGTCCTGGAGAATCGTTTTGATGGCACGAGCTATAAATGTCGCCATAAACGCTGAAGGGAACTACCCAAAAGACGGCGAGATGGAACTAAATGTGTCTTAATTTGCTGAATGCACAAAATGTCTAATCCATTATAGGCCCATGAGGGACACGGTGTATAGTACACCTTATACTTGTGGGCTCTAACGAATATAAAACCGCCTTCAAAGCAGCCCCGAAAAGGTTAGATCATCTTTCACGGATAGTCCAGATTTAATTTCGAGTAGAATCGTGTCTATAAGGCTTTTCCAACAGTGCCCATATTATATTTCCGACTCGAAGGATGCCCATTGTTAGCATATACTCAGAGTACACCGGATATGGTGTCAGATTGTTGGCCACTGCTACTGAACTGATAGAAAGATATACATTCATCACATAACAAATATTGAAATGTCTTAAAATGCAAGCAACCAATAAATTAATGATGTAAGGCATTGAAAATTTTGATGTTTTAGTTGTTCAAACGTGTTACATGTACTCACTTAGACATGGTATTCATCACTCCATTTTATAATGTAAAGCCTAATAGCAATGTATTCGTCTAATAGTAGTAACACAATTCAAGTATCGAGATTGCCAGCTGATGTCTGCATCAAAGTTACCGAATGTCAAGAATAAATATTGGGTTAAACTCCAGAGCTAAAGTATTTACAGGCATAAAAAGACCTGGCTGAACTCTTTGGTTATGTTAAATATAAGGGTCAAGTCCGACATTCATATACCATTCGTAGTCCGTAAAAGGCGTTCCAAGTCGATAATCGCAAGATCCATTTCCAAAACAACGTTTAACACTAACTCCCAAGGACAAAGGTATGTAAGAAATTATACAAATAAGAAATAAAGCCGGTAACACAAGAGAGAGAAGCGGTCATCAGTTTTCGATGATGCCGGGCAGACAATGAATATTGTAGGCATGAATTCCATATCGAAGTTCAAATTTGATATATTTTCCATAACCATATGCATTCATCTGTGTTTCACTGGCCTTTCAACCTCTCCATGTGTAATCAAATGACTGAAATGGGCTATTATTTCCCTGTTGGCTGTCAGTTCAATAAGACAGTGTTACAGGTTGGTACAAAGATATACACATCCACTTATTTTGCTCTATTGACACCTTTGAGTTAAGGAGGTGTCTTTATGGAGAAAAAAAATTTTCTGCTTCTGTACCATGAAAGAATGAAATCCATTGACCGCCAAGCTTTTAAGGTATTTGTCCACAATTATCCAAATTTTTAACTTACAGTTTTACGGAGTTTTATTGCACGTTCACACACAAGGGACTCGAAATAAGGATTAAAGATATTTAATCGCTCAATGTAGACACATTCATCGTCTTATGGTCGAAGATGAATGTGGCCACAACCAATTTACGTTTATCATTTCAAGGTAGGATAAGAAAATGACACTCTTGAAATTATATATGTGAGCAAGGATATCCAGATTCGCTTGTTTACATGCATTATAAACTGTTATAACATAAATGATCTGAGGTATAATGTCAACCTTGTTCAAGATGAATGTTTAAGATCGAAGGTGACCTTCATGGTATAACCGGAAATCAAAATATGTCAGATTTTCTCACGCAATACTTTTATTTATTTATTTGATTTGTGTTTTTCACCACACTCATGAATATTTCACTTATATAACGGCGGCCAACATTATGTTGGGAGGAAACCGGGCAGAGCCCTGGGGAAACCCACGACCAGCCACAGGCTGCTGGCAGACCTCCCCACATACGGCCGGAGAGGACGCCAGCATGGGTTGGACTTCATGCCATACATCATAGACTCTGTATACTGAGAGAAAAGTTTGGGTCAACTGATTAAACATCTGAACTACACAACTGGACAACAAGTGAAACTCTTCCGGTTATATTGTTATTACTTTGTAAGTCGGAAAACTCAGAGAGTCTTCATCACTCGGTTGATCTGGTCATAAGACTCTGAGTTGAATTAGCTTACTTGTATAACTAAATTTTTCGACTTTTCTTTCAGGGTATTTCTTTACATTTCTCTTCTGACTTTCAGATGTTTTGTACTGAACGTTAATTTCTCTCACTAACTCAGTAGAATTACTATACTGGTTTTGCTCGTATTTATTCATTTATTTTATCGAGTTTTATAACTTGCTCTTAAGAGTTCACTTATGAAAAAATATTTACCAGTCGGGTTCTTTCTCTTTCGACGACATTCTGTTCACCTCTGATCATGATCATGACTACAGGGGAACGTGAATTGATCGTCTTGATATTAACCAAACTTTGATGTTCAAAGTGCTAACGGTTCATTCTTCTCGAGTTCTTTGCCATATACATGTACGTGTTAGGGACGTTGAGAACTAGTTCGTGCGGTATACAGGTACAACCGGAAGTGATATTTTACTGGTACTGGACGTCCTCAGGTGCTTCATCCAGCATGTCGTGACATCAAAGTGTAGGTACCTGAGCGGCTTTCTGAGACATCAACATTTTACTGAGTGGACCGAGACAACGGAAGTTCCATAGACAGCGCGAGGTCACTAATCAATTAACTCCAGTAAATGGCCAGTTGAGATGACTTGAGTGGTATCCAGTTGACTCTGATCCACATCCACGTTATCTCCATATCTGTGATGATACTAAAAGAATTTCAGACCATATTCTTATGTTTATTAACATTTACAGGATGTTGTTTTCATCTTTCCTATGCGAATAGAAAGAATTATCTTCATAAGTTTAATCATCTAAATCGCTGGCCTGGTAAATATTGCCGGATATCACTCCAGCAATACAAAACAGAGGTTTCCCATATATGCATTTTGGTTTATAGTAACATTACATATTGCTGTAATAAACTGCCATTTGTTTTTTGTCCTGCGTTGAAGCTGACATAAATATGTAACAATTTTAATAAACTTAGTTCTGTTCGAGCAGGACATACAACAATTAGGACGAAAATGTCACACCAGAACGTACTCACAGTTTATAACTCATTCAACTTAGTATGTTTTCTGCCCTAATGCCCAAAAGGGTAAATGTTCCTCTAATCAAATCGATGTTTAATGAGTCCTCCATGTTAAACGGCTTCTAATGCAGATCACGAACTGGCATAACATGCCCCAGGCTTGCGCTGCCTCCTCGAATATTAATTTCATCCAATGACGTATTTATTACATGTGTATATTGTTTGTAAACTCGATCCGTAATCAGATAATATTTTGCCCCTGTAATAACATGTTTGTCATATACTTCCTAAACTTATGATGTAACCAGTGCAAAGCTTTCATATTCTTACGTTTACAGTCTCAATACTTTCGCTAATTTTTCTGTAGTGCCCATTTGATATATTCTAAACTTGCAAAAAAAAGAATTAAGGATATGACAACATTTACTGCTGACTGAATTAGCCAGACATCATTGATTGAGAGACAACGTGGATAAGCTAGCGTAATAACATTAAACGTGCTCGCCTTGACGCTAATCTGGCGGGGTGACGACGGTGTTCCTGGTGTCCACTCAGATATTCTAACCCCTCTCGCCAAGAGATGATAAACAGCCACGTAACCAGACAAGCTGATGAAGTCCGATCGATTTGGCAATAAGCCAGGAATCTTAAATGGAATATGGATGGATGGACTGACGTTATGTTGCTGAAGATGAATTCAACACCTATTATCGAGATACCATAATTGTGTTATCTTGATATGTGTGAAGTGAGGAAAATTAGTCCTTACCATTCTAAAATCCGTGCTGCTTTGAAAACAATCTGGTGACATATTTTTAACCAAAAAAACTTTTTTTTGCTGTCTTTTCAGCAAAAAGGGTCCGTTTAATACTTCATATAATAAAGAATTCCTACCTTCTCTTTCTGATATTTCTGAAAAGTTCTATCTCTGTGAAATCCAATATCGACAACAACAATAACGAAATAACAACAAAAAATAATCTGGCTAGGAATCTGCAAATATACTTGACAGTACAGAAAAGTGTGATTACTAACAGGGCATATGTTTTTTGTTTTCCGAACTATATTTTCACTAAGGATGACGAATCTGATACACGTGTACATCAGGATCCTCTTGGGAACCAGTGTTATAGATGGTGTCCTTAGAAAAACTTCTTCGTGCACTCGGTGCAAACGAGATTTGACGTAAGCTTCTTTAGCGATAAATAGTTGTAGAAATATTGTTTCCGATTTAATGTCATTTCTATCAAAAATCCGACCTTCTTCGCTGGTGACAAACAAAACGTGCGTTTCAGAGAAGATAGCGTTGTTCCTATTGACGGCTTAAAGCCCTAAATTCTGTTGTATTGATTACTTTTCCAGTCTGCTGGTATCAGAACTGAAATCTGTCAATTGTAATCAAATTTTACCTAAGTAATGGCTTTTTCTCCATCACAAAACACGCTAAAGCAACTAAATCGTGCAGTTTTTTATTACAATTTTTACCCCAGACATCGGAATGCATGATGTAGAATGAATAAGTATTATGAAAGTAATTTAATTGTAACAGCGTGGTTCAGCTGAGATCGTTGCTCTGATTGAGCTGCAGATGCGTACAATGAAACACCCGTTGGTCATCAGACCATTTTAGCGCCAGATGTCATGGATGAGAAAGGCTGCGTCTTGCGGGGAAAAGAGTCATTAATTCGTAAGGCGGGCGCCATGGTTGGAACTCTTGTTTACGTCAAGCTCTTTTCGTAGGTATACTGGCCTTCAGGCCTCCAGTATATTTGCAGATTCTGAGGTAGGAATACAGGGAAAGCATTCACATCTCGACCCAAAATCTTTTCAGTCGCTTATGGTGTATAAAAGTAAATGTAGATCCTGGGGCTATAACGTGCTTCTAATTAATAAATCCTCAATTCAAAATCCCTTGCATTGAGAAACGTTCTGCTTAGAAAATCCTTATAACGTTGGTAGACCTGTACTTCTACGTGCAAAGTCAGTGCTCCAGTTGAAGAGAACAGTCGTGTAGAATTCATTAAATGCGATTTCCTCACACGCCAGAGTTTTGCTCTTTGACGGTTTCAAGTACAAAGTGGTAAACATGAATAAACACTCTCTCCCTCTTTGTGAAAAATAATAAATGATCTAATGTCCCCAGTGTTCTGCGACTATAAAAGACATGACACTATGTTATAGGAATCTCTTTCAAAACTGTGCGGATTTCAGGGAGCAGTATTTGTAGAATCGGATCAGCCACAGGATTGGGACTGTGCTAAGCGACTCGACGCTGTCTATATGGCGCTAGCCGTAAAGACTCTACTAATCGATAGTCCAGGCAAGCTCCATTAAAACTGCGGCTGACAAACTTAGGCTTACACACAGAAAAGAAGAAGAGGCGAGATACCATGGTCTTTCTTCTCCTGCCACCTCCAGCCTCTGCCTAGTTGAGGGTAGCAGACCACCCGCTGGGAGATTCCTCCCAATTACTCCTATGCTGGGTCATCTTGGTATGATGACGGAAAACTCAATGCATAGGCATAGACGATAGCCTGGACGATCTGCTGCCACATTACACCGTCGGGGTCCAAATGTTGTATGGAGGCTACTTATTACACCATGGGGAACGAAGCGTTAACAGGGTGTGTTGCCAAACCAAGTCAGGTCAAGATCAACTCGTGTTTAACGCAGGAACAAATTACCCTTGTTCAGGAAACTTGGAAACTACTCAGAGGAGACTTGTCTTCTTGTGGGGTCATTGTCTTTACAAGGTAAGTACTTTTATTACAAAGACGAAGGCTAGAACCGAGGCTTGAAACAGTTAAGTGAATCTGTACTTTAAGATTTCCTTGGACGAATGTCCTTTTCAGATGGCGCATCGTGAGTTATGATAGTTTTAACTGTTAAACCGATTAACAAGTGTACTTTTGAAGGTTATCGTTCATGAATGTCCATTTAAGATCAGAGATAATGCATAATACCATGTTTAACTGCCAAAGCGATTAACAAATCTGACCTTGAAGGGAACCTTGGTTTAATGTCTATTTAACAACGAGGATAATGCGTTATGACATAGTTTAACTGTTAAACCGATTAACAAGTAAATTTGACCGTGGACGGTATCTTTGATGACTGTCCATTTAAGAACAGAGTAATACATTATGCCATGTTTAACTGTCAAACAAGCCTGCCCTTGAAGGATATCTTGGATGAATGTCTATGTAGGAACGGGAATAATTTGGTATGCCATAATTAACTGTCTTAACTAGTTAACAAATCTGACCTTAAAAGGTAAATGTATCTGTCTTGAATGTTCATTTTAGGCCGTTACAAAATGTATAATGTAATTTTTAACTGATAAACTAATATACAAATCTTCTATGGAGAGGTATCTCTCAAGATTTTATATTCAAAACCAAGAAATGGCGCAGTATGCCATATTTCACTATGCTAGACCAAATGGCTCTTTACTTTTATGGGGGCCTCCATGGCTCAGTTGGTTAGCGCGCTAGCGCAGCGTAATGACCCTAGAGTCTCTCACCAATGCGGCCGCTGTGAGTTCAAGTCCAGCTCATGCTGGCTTCCTCTCCGGCCGGAAGTGGGAAGGTCTGCCAGCACCCTGCGGATGGTCGTGGGTTTCTCCCGGACTGTGCCCGGTTTCCACCCACCATAATGCTGGCCGAAGTCATATAAGTGAAATATTCTTGAGAACGGCGTAAAACACCAATCAAATAAATAAATATATAAATCTTTACTTTTATCATTGTTTTAGCTTTGTTAGGTTAACCCCAGGTTGACATCAGCTTGCATGAAAACATTGTTTTAACAATTTTCTGAATTTCTGATATCCGTGTAATCATTTAATCCCTCGAGGGGGAATTTCTAGTTAACAAAAGAGAAAACCCTTAGGCGAGGGGAGTTAAACGGAAGCCTAATCATAAAGGTCATTAACATGATGCCATTACAACTGGATGAATTTAGTTTGTCTTCCCAAAAAACGAGGCCGTACAAGTGGTGATAGCTTGGGTTAGATTCCAGAAAGCTACATGAACCCTAGGATCATCTGAGTTAGTATCACAGCACATGGTCTGCTCTGACAGGCACATATTCTGTTGCAAACGATCTGCTTTGAAGAGCAAGACTCTTCCTCGGGAACATTTTCAATATTCGTTGTTATAATAGTAAAATAATGTGAAATTTTTAAAATGGATATATTTTATAATGGTTGTATATTATAATGACTGTATTTACTAATGGTTGTATTTTATAATGATTATAATCACATGACAGATAAGCTCGCGTGCTGTATGTAGCTGTTAACAGTCAGGTTTTCAAATTACAATCTGATTTCTTTATGTCAGGCCTATTTTTCATTGTTTTTCGGAAACGCAGAAGCAAAGAGGAATGCACCCCGTTTCATTTGACCATCTTCCGAAAAACTATCGATTACAATGCCCTAACGATGTCGGGAGGTCCGGGATCAAACCCGGGTCGGGTCATAGCAAAGACTTTAAAAATCGACCTTATCATCAGTCTCGCTTGGCGCTCAGCAATGACAGGTTACATCAAGAATACATGACCGGTTGGCCAAATGTCAGTATGTGACTAGATGGGGTATCATGTCTGTTGTCTTCGGCATGATACTTCAGTGGCGGCAACACTTTGGCGGCATGGAATCGCCCTGTCACAACAAGACACAATACTTGTACACACACATAATGACTTCTGAAAAATTCTTAAGTATAACGAACCCCAAGCATACTTACATATATGCGTACAATGATATAAGCCCGGTTTCCTCCCACCATAATGCTGGCAGTTGTCGTGTAAGTGAAATATTCATGAGTGCGGCGTAAAACACCAATGAAATAAATAAAAAATGTATCTTAATACAAGTGTCAGTTTAAGCTGTATCAAACACAGCGCTTACCGCAAAATTCCTAAGGCCTCTTGTTACTCGGATTTAAATGCAGTTTTGAAAAACGAATATGTTTTGTGAAACTAAACCACATGTTACACATCTATATTTATTTATTTATTTGATTGATGTTTTACGCCGTACTCAGGAATATTTCACTTATACGACGTATAAAGAACACTTTTGAAAAGATTCAATATAGAACCCTTTAGATATGGTTCTACAAAGAACCTTTTCGCTCACTATGGTTCTATACAGAACCATTTACCTTGTTCTATTATAAACTCTTTCTGCTTCAAGAGGGTACAATATTGAACCATTTCTGAATGGGGGGGGGTGTTTCTATTTCTAACCTCTTTCAAAGATATATATACAACACATAAAAATGCCTCAATAACAGTGAGAAATATCAAGCCGGCGGAAACGTCATTGGTGGGAATGGGTGCTGTGGGTCATCGTAGAAGAGCTGTTGCATAGATTTACTAATCTCCCAGGATCCTTGACAGCTTTAAACATACTCATCATACTCCCCGCAAGGCCATTTCGGTTTCCTCCACCCATAAATGTGGCATGACAAACATGACTCCTTCGCTAGTAGAAATAGAGCACTCTTTGTTCTGTATGATCATTCACACGACTGGCTACATGTTGGGACGACATCAGTTCTCCGAGGCTAAATGTCATGAATGTCATGTTAAAACGACATAGTTATGGTTGTGATGCTAGTGTGAATAGGGCTTAAGTTTCTGAGAAAAGAATAAAAAAAAATATTGTACATACGATGGTTATTTACGCTGCAAACATTTAAATTTTAGTGTGATATTTGTTGGGCAAGTCTGGGCAAATAGAATGTTTCAGCAAATTTATAGCTACAATTCAACAATGGTGCATTGATAAAGTAATGGATATATGCTTTCACACACTGATCATCTGTTTTCTTTCTAAATACCTATCTATGTAATGAAAACATCAGTATGCTAGATGTCCGCTCACACCGGAGACAGGGATCACAGGTACAGTTAGGCCTTCAACTCAAAGGCAAAGAAAACATTAACGTTAAGTATATGTCAGGTAAAAGATCACCACATATTGTCCAGGATACTGGATCAAATCAATGTTTTAAAATGTATTTAACCGAGGTTAAATGTATGTGAAATGATAGATTCTACTGTGGTCTTTTCTGACCATATTGTGATCATTGAAAAGTCACATGAGGCTTTTGCCCCTCAACACAGACAGACTACAAGACTTTTGCACCCCAAAACACAGACTCATATAGAGCTGTGGATCCAACAGACCTCTAAACAAACTATTGTAAGTCAAGCAGACAGCCGAAGCATTCGATTTTAATAGATTAAAACATTCTAATAAAATATCGATTTGTTTTCCAGGACAGTGTTAAATAGCCTTTCGCTTGATATATACTTGAGTTTGGTGCTTTTTGTCGTATAGTCTCATAACACGCAATGTGACAGCGTCACATCAGAAACCGCAAAATGTTTCGTCACATACCCAGTAGTCCAAAATCACGTAGGTGAAATTTTACTGTAGTGATTTGGTTTTGAAGGATTCAAAAATCGACGTTTTACAACTTATTATCCTGCTAAGACACAGAAGCAGCACTCGCAAGAGTAACCAATGATTAGTACTCAATAACCAGTTACTTTACAAAAAATTTGAAAGATGTTTAAAACAGGACTTTAAAATAAGAGTTTTTGCGTTTTAAAACAAGTCGTAGGGAATGTATGATCATTTTCATTTCTGATAGATAAGCTGTTAACAGTGTTAACGGTAATACGGAATACGGAGTCCTCTATTTCCATGATGTTATTGTTGTAGGTGTTGTTATGATGGCGGCATACAATGTTAGTGGGCCTAAGACCTGCCAAGTTACCGCAAAAAGAAGCCGTACTGCCACAAAACAGGTATTTTACATATACATTTGTATTAATTCCTGTTATTTACTTTTACTCTTCAGGTTCTTTCAGACCAATGCCGAAATGAAAGGTCTTTTCCCCAAAATAATAACCATCAGCGAGGAGAATCGACTGGAGTTTGTCATCGATGAGAAGATGTTACAAAAGCACGCCACTACCGTGATGGAGGGATTAGGAGCGGCAGTGGAGAGCTTGAACAATCCATATGTTCTGGACAATGTCCTGAAAGCCGTCGGGCAAACCCACGCCCGGAGACAAGTGAAGCCGATCATGCTCAAAGTAGGTGTAAATCGCTTAGATCTGATTACACGGCCTGATCGAAGGAAAGTAATATCTGGTCGACCTATTCCCTTGGACACTCGCCAATCTAAATCGCATTTGTCATAATTATTGTGAGATAGCTTGCAGATTGCCGCTCCGCGATTCGCCCAGTTCCACTGTTACACTGGACTAGGTTCTCTCGTAGGCAACCACAACATTGTTTCGTCTCTTTGAAAACTGTTCACATAGAAGTCTTAACACATCTGGCAGTGGAGGTTCCCAGGCTGCTACGTACGCGTTCGTTAACTGTTTTCTCTTGTCGCTTTATGTGTCTCAAAGGTACATTTGTCCTAAATGTGCTGCCATTAGTGGCATGTTCTGTCTAAAGAAAGTCTATCGCCTGGGGTACACCCCCTTTAAATCTTCAGTCACATGATAAGGTTACTAACACAAACCGGCAGGTAGCCGTCAGTCCGACCACTTAGCTTCCAGTGAGCTCGCACTGTCCACCGCCTCATAAAACAACCTGATTTCTTCACTCGATTAAAATGATGTCGGTTACGACACGACCTTCTGCGCTTTTATTAGGCATCACTTTCATAAAAGCGATGCTCTTTAAGGATAAACATAAATTACAGTCAAGTGCAGGTTTAAGTTAATTTATTTATATCATTTTTGTTTAACGCATTACTCGAGAATTGGCTCGAGAATCAGTTTTATGAGTGGAGGAACCCACCGCTTTTTGGCAAATTACTGATACACGTGTGACGTACATGTGCGTCTATAGATAGGCACAATAATGATGAAAGACAAGTTATATTTAACGAACGTGGCCAAGTGAAAAGCGCGCTGGCGCAGCACAATGGCCCAGATACCTCTCACCAATGCGATCAATGTGAGTCCTCATGCTGATTTCCTCTGCAGTCGTTCGTGGGAAGGTCTGCCATCAACATGCGGATGAGTGTTGAGCTTTTCTTGACTCTGTCCGGCTTCCTGTAGTGAAACTATAGTGCTGGCCACTGTCGTAGAAGTGAAATATTCTTGAGTACGGCGTAAAACTCCAATTTCTAACGAACGTACGACAGCACAAATAAGCATCGTCGAAAAGGGCCCACGAGAGCAAGTTGGGCTGATGGCCCCGGGAGAGGGGGAGGAGGGCGTCACAATCCACTCAAACGAAAAAAAATCTTTACTCCTCGGCCTCCCATCAAGTGCATGCTGGCAACGGAAAAGGTCACAAGCGTAACGTGATCAGTTATTATAATCAAAATATGACATATTTGAACGATCATGTGATCACCTTTCTGTGTCACCTATATCAATTCTAGTTGATACAAATATGATGCAGCAGGCTCTCCTTTCTACGGATTAGAGGTAATCAAGGATTCATGTCAGATTTCATATTTAAATGAAATCACACGATATTTAAGACATCATTGTGCTGCATCAGAGCGCAGAAGGGCTTTACCTAAATGGTTGTGCCTTTACGATCGAAATCACAAATGCAAGCTATGTCGACAACGTGATTTTTAATTTAAAATGTTACATTTGAGCCCGTGCTTTTAGGCGAGCACTGAGTTATGTAATATCGATCGTTGG
The DNA here is from genome assembly GCF_032854445.1 of Liolophura sinensis. Lineage (NCBI taxonomy): Eukaryota > Metazoa > Mollusca > Polyplacophora > Chitonida > Chitonidae > Liolophura > Liolophura sinensis. The sequence continues at coordinate 13,229,498 of NC_088300.1, read as the reverse complement.
CTGGAACTAAGGCTAATGTCCCTACATATCTCCTTCCGCTAAATTAAGATGTAATGTTTTATAGCTGCCATTGTAATCTGTGGCCTTAAGAAAATAAACCCATCCTTTGTACATATTAGCACCATAAAGTACGGAGCACGATGTCTGTTATGTCTGCTGCAGCACATAAATGACTGTGTGCGTGCTCATGTTACAGTAAGATAACTATATTGTGAATATATGCAATGCACAAAAATGCCCACAGGTAGAATCTTCCTTATTGTCGGAGTCCATTTGTTCACTCCAGAAATAAAAACAACTGAAAGGATGACATTCATTCGTGTGTTTATTTATGATTCTCGTTATCATTGTAGAAAGACAACAGAAAGAAATCTAAACCTTGTCTGTTGACAACTGCACCAGGGCACATTGTTATTTTGTTATAGTTGATATTTATTTGTTTACAGTTTTGGTAAGATTAAGTGTTGACGTATTTTCACAGGATTTTGGTTCAAGACTTAACCAAGAAATGTATATAGGTATTGAGCACGCTTGATTAGCATGCATCATCATATATGCTCAGAACCAGTGTCGTAATATACCCTCTTTCCAAGTTATAAAAATATAATTTATCATTAACAATTCCAAACAGCAAGCATGAAAAGCGTAATTGAAAAGCATTATACATCGACCTACTTATGCACGCTGCTCAAATTATACAAATACATTTTTTTGTCATCCATTTTACCGGTTAGTCAGCAGTTTCAAAATACCAAAAATCAGAGTCAGTGAAAAACTCATTAGGGACGTCGAAGGTTGATGGGAATGAGAAAGCAGCATCTCATCGGACAATGCTTAAACTTAATTATCTCTTACGATACAATTTGTTTTTCTCTCAGTTTATCAGAATTGGAGAATTTAAATTTTGCACCTTTGTCTTTCTTTCATACGAGGGATGATTTTTCTCTGTTCCTTTCATAAAATACGGTAAAATTATTGAAACGCCTATTTCAAGCCGAGGTGCTTTCTCTGACATCCTCGATAATTGGGTCAGCACTGCTCTCGTCTTAGAAGCCACCGCCACAAAACTAAAGAATAAAATTTAGCGACAATCGAATGCCTTGATCAGCCCCAGCCGTGCCTAAATCTATTTTCATTTGTTTCAGAATTGAGCATGAATCCAGTTGTACAAGAATTTTACTGTAATCTTGTAAATATTTTTAAAATAGGGGTCAAAATCCCCTAAATCTCCTACGACCTGAACCAGGAATACTCCGGTAGTGCATCTGCAGGTTACTTAAACTCTAAATGATATAGCAGGCTTATTGTATCAACAGTTCAGGCAGTGGAAGAAATATCCTTTGTATACCCAATTTATCACTTGGATCTTCATCGCCAATGTCGGTAACTTTTATCTCCCATAGGCTACAGCTATGACTATAACACAGAAAATAACTTCGACGTTAAAGAGCTAGAGTAAACGTGACGTCACCTTCCTGTCAATAATGGAAACGCGCTGGAGCTGTGTCAAGACGAAGATTCTCTAAAATTTTACTGGAAAATCTAAAAAAATATTTAATGCCGGTTTGTGATACTTTGAAAGGTAATCTTTCAGTGAACATAAACATTAGTCAGTTGCTGTCTGTCACTTAAAGTTTATACAATTCATAAGGCGGGGAGTCGTGAACTCGCTGTTGTTCACGTGTATATCATATATTTTTCTTTCCTTTTCCTGTTGTAGAAACTTTGGCCAGCGTTGGATTTCGGACTGTCCGAAACTTTACAGGACAATTACACGAAGGAAGCTGCGGACGCCTGGCGGAAAGTTTACGAGTACATCTGTATTCGTATGAAAGAAGGAATGAAAGACACTGACGATGAGTTATCTTGAGCCATCCGCAAGTCACGGTGCTTCTTTGTTGGGCGCTTTCACACGGATTTGTTATTCGTTACAATTCACCTGAATTCCGTGTGGATATGTAAAAACTGGTGAAAATATTTAGACTGCATGACAGTCCATTTTGACAAATCAATGTACAATGGGATATTGGATTACTGTTCTGAGTGTACCGGTATTACATGTATCTTCACAAGTTATGTGAAATGACATCTTCGTTTTGTTTGTGTATGTCTTATAGCGGTTCCATTACTGATGATGGCTTCACGTGGAAGAATTCACGGGTTACCGGATTAAATCTGACAAATCTGTGATTCAGTGCTAACTTCCTACTCACTATTGATGCGTGATACAGAGAGACATGTTTCATTTTCGTCTTGTTTTTCCTGTGAATAGTGCTCCCTTTTTGGCGCATTTTTGTCCTTATGGCGTCAACAAAAGCGCAGTGAATTAGCACAAAGAATCGTCTGTGTTGTGAGGATGGCCATTTTCTGTCATCTCCGCAGGAACTCCCGTGGCTGATAATTGGAACTAGGATGCTCTTCTTTGTCATTTGTCCCCCTTATATGTTGTGATTCACAGATCCGAAATTGTATGTTTTCTTTCCATTTACAACTGGGTACCTTTCAGTAGTTTTTGCGGTATGTTACGCCTTTTGGAATCCCCATGTACTTTGAACAGACATACATATGCATAAGAATGTTCTGAATAGCGGTACCGAAAAATAATCCATTTCCGCACTTAGTCGAGCATGTACCGTGCGTCATAGCCTCACTTGCAGGGTAAAGGTGTATTTTCAGCTTCGGCACCTGTTGAAGGACTGTGTACATCTACATTTATGTGTTGAAATTTTTCAGGATATATTTCACAAAATAAAATTTGTCCAACGTGTCAATTCTGATAATCTTTTATGAGCTTTATTTTCAATGTTTGGATAATCTGACCACCTAGCCACTTTGTTTACTTTATAGTCCCTGACAGTGAGTAATTACGGTTATATGGCTGATAAGAAATGGAATGTAAAAATTATAGAATTTCTATCCCTAATATCATTATAGAACAGCGGTTTTGTATCGTAATAGGGCAGCATAAAATACAAAAAAAAAAATTTTAAATATATGACAACGAAGCCTTTCAAAGGAAGCTTACTTTACCTAACCTAAACGTCCAATAAATAGGCTTTCCGATGAACTTGCCCGCTGAAATCGCAAGACCTGGAGTATAAACCGTAGTAAAAATGTATTTAATGTTTAAAACCAAATTTTCTCTAGACTATTACGGTAAGCAAACGAAAATGACAAATTTCTAGTATCTCACACACAGTACTTCAGTTTGAGTGGACTGTTTCTGTGGTCTCCTCAATGGGTCGTTATAATAACGTAGAATAATCTCCGCTATTTTGTCACTTTAGCGACCGAAAGCTTTTAACTGCAATTAAGACGGAAAAACTAACTTTTGGGAAAGAATGTCATTAAAAACTTAATTGAAATTGCTTAAGTTATACGCCATACTCCAGGCCAAACCATCATGATCAAAATCAGCCGAATCAGCAAATGTTGGATTCACACCCGCAATCTCATTGGTCAAGTGCTGGGTGGGTTTGACAAATCTACAAATGCGCCCAGTCGTCGAGAGTCTTGTCATGTGTGGTGATGCGACTACAGCAAAACAACTGATTAGGGTACCAAACTAGTGGATTGGTTGGTTCAGATAACTTGTATTTGAAACGATTCACAAACACTCCTCAGCTACATAAAGGTTCTTACCAGATATAATCAAAAACATTTTCCAGGCGTTTGTGGATCTCTAGCAAATAACACCAACTGAAACAACTAGGGTTGCTTACAGTTAAAACCAGGAAATAGCACACCCTTACAAGACGTGATACAGAAGTGATTTCCTCTTTGAGACGCACTCGATATTTCTTGATGGAGGTAATTCTGGGCTTTATTGCGCGACCTTTATCAAAAGGTCGGGAGTTTCGCTAGAGGGAGCTTCATATAGTATATGACTCAACTGGAAGATGCTGGGAAAAGACAAATAAACACCTCGTAAATGCGATTTGGGCACTAATTACTCTAGTGGAGAGATGAATTAACAAGCTCGTTAGGAAAGAAGTAGAGGAAATTACGGCCAGGGTATGAGATTATCTTGTCTAGTAAGCACATGTGCCAAGTAAAGATGAAAGATATAACTAGATACTAGCAACTTCAGAAATTCGTGCGGAAGTTTATTTGCTCTGTATTAGGTTTTCATCACAATGGTATCTTGGTTACAACGGAAAGTCAGTGTAACTTAGTAAAGTTTGGCCAGGCTCTTAAGGTTTCCTCAGACTATCATTCCAATTACTCATACATGACAGTACTTGAGTTCTAGCATTAAATGAACACTCATCTCATAGCAATTTTAGTAGTACCAAAGAACTAAAAATGCATATAAAGTACGAAAATAGGACGGATGCAAAGAGGTGTGGTCGTCAATTTCCAATGATGCAGAAAGACCTAAGGAATGTTCTAGGAGAATGAATAAAATGATATGCTAATGGTGGATCGTAAGATGTCGATACTCAAAATATGTATCTCAGTTGCGTTTTGATTGCAACTGTTCTTATACTCCACGTGGCGATCTAGTCCCGCGTTCAGCGGAATTATACACAATTATGAAGAAGAGGGCGAGGGACTCCGGGAGCTCTGTCCATATTTACTCACAGAGAATTATATTCAGTAAAAAACTTAAGATACTTAGGGCGAAAATCTTTCATGGAATAACCTTAACACACCAGTGTTTGCAGCAATAACTTGGACGTGGATTCAAAGTAAACAGCAATGAACAAAATCTCAAGGTAAAGTACAACATCCCATGTTCTTAGAATCTTCCCTGAAAATTCCTTGAACAAGTCGTATTCTGGTATGTACACAAGTAACATACAATACGGGTTAGAAAAGCGTCCGCCATATCAATTTCTGGACAAGAATCATATGTGTACAAGAGAAAGATTTTAGTCAATAAAACCGGAAGATAAAGATAACTTAATCGTTGCTTTAAAATTGGTGTTCTTTAATGACGTTCTATTAATGACGTTGTATATAGTGGCACATCCATCAGCTCATGGGCTGTCAGGAAATTACAAAGTAATATTTGAAATAACTTGACAATACAAGTAATGTGGCCTCTACTAGATATAAAAACAGATATACAGTAATCCTTTCTGCATATTAAGCGTGTGGTTACTAAAATCCTTGACATAAAAAAATAATTCAAATCTTCTGAAAGTTCGAACTCATATCATCTATACCATTTTGCTGCAACATGCATTATCCGTATCAGCAGTCCAGGTGGTCAAGTTAATAACGATGTTTTATTTCAGACGAGAAATCATGTCATATCTAAACGGTTTGATTTGCTGCAAAAAAAATTTGATTAACCTCCACAGCTTGTTTCCAGCAGTTAATGAACAATGACTTTCAGTTCACAGAGTGATAAGTTTCCCGCTGCTAGATTTATGGCTTGAATTGCTGATTGTACAAATTTGGCTGATTTCGTCGATAAAATTAAAATGTTCCTTTTTGCAGGTGTGTTTAGAGAATTCGATTAACTTTCATCTGAGCTATCCTGTAAGCAAATGAGCTACATGGGGTATCTATATATAGGTTCTGCATTTATAAGAAATGCAGAAACGCGTTTGACAATATCGTTTCGGTGAAAATGTTGGGTTGGCGGATTGTCATTACCTAGTTTCCTCTCAAGTGGTTTATAAACCTCTTTCATTAGCCTCATTCCTTGCAACTAAATTCACGCCAAGTATTAAAACGTAACATAACACTGCTTTCTTTCGTTAACTGTCAATGATGCCGCGGTCTACGTATATACACATTTATGTGAGCACTTTCTGAATTAAATCATGACTGTGCAGCATCATTGGCTGTTCGCAAGGAAATCCGTCATAGAAAAAGGAACCTTTTGCATCAGACTGGAATCTTTTTTGGAGTTAAAAACTGCATGTATTTTCTTTCAGAATTGGAGTCAGTTTTTGGATTCAATTTTAGATTTTCGGATTGGCGTTCCATTTGATATTTCAATTTGAAGACAACTTCTGTCTTGCCTGCTGGAATGCCAAAAACTGCCCTCGTAGAAATAACATACAAAAACAATAGCATTCGAACAGAAATTTCTCTCTTTTGCGTGTGTGTGAGGCGGAGTGCGTAATGCCTTAGTTGAAGCCTTTGGTCTATAGTAAATGCATACATGAACATTCATCGACTTCAACTTTCAACTAACTTCACATTTTTGGACGATTATGTGGATGATGTAACATATTAGAAATGGGAAGATGAGAAATGAGACGTAGGAGGTATAATGTAGCCTGTCGTCAATACTGGAGGAACTTCTTGACTACTAGACTATTCATTAAGTCCCAAATAGCAATCCCGTTTATATTTAATAACTTTAAACGAATTTAATAGCACTTGTGACCGAGATCACCCTGTGGATCAATGAGACTCGCTCAAATAAAATGCAGGACGATAGTAGTGCATGTAATGTACATACACGTGTATAGAACTGTGCAGGACGATAGTAGAACATGTAATGTACATACATTTGCACAGAACTGTTCAGGACGATAGTAGTAGCCTACATGTAATGTATATACACGTGCATAGAATTGTGCAGGACGATAGTAGTAGCCTACATGTAATGTATATACACGTGCATAGAATTGTGCAGGACGATAGTAGTAACCTACATGTAATGTATATACACGTGCATAGAACTGTGCAGGACGATAGTAGTAAATATAATGTACATACATGTGTATAGAACTGTGCAGGATGATAGTAGTACATGTAATGCACATACATTTGTACAGAACTGTGCAGGACGATAGTAGTACATGTAATGTATATACACGTGTATAGAACTGTGCAGAACGATAGTAGTACATGTAATGTATATACACGTGTATAGAACTGTGCAGGACGATTGTAGCACATGTAATGTACATACACGTGTATAGAACTGTGCAGGAAGATTGTAGTACATTTAATGTATATACATGTGTATAGAACTGTACAGAACGATAGTAGTACATTTAATGTACGTACAAGTGTATAGAACTGTGCAGGACGACAGTAGTACATGCAATGTACGTACGCGTGTATAGAACTGTGCAGGGCGATAGTAGTACATGTAATGTATATACATGTTTATGGAACTTGTCTTCTGTGAATTGCGTAGGAAATAATCGGTTGATTGACTTCCCATATTCACATTCAACCTGTATACCTACTTTCAGTTTTAATTTCATTGGAATATTACGTATTGGAAAGCTGATGAGATACTACATACGTGATTTCTTGTGGGCTTCCACGAGATTCATTCGGTTTCTTAAAGCCCGGACTACCGTCGGATACATAGGGCATGAAGTTTCCAAAATTATATACACCAAGTGTGAACAACTGTTAGTTTCCCCTTGTTTATATAAAGCTAATGAAGAAAGACACTGTTCACGGAATATGCAAGACGAGGCTGTATAAGGAAAGCAAGTTTGATGTAGAGTATACGTCAGATTTTCCTATTCAGTAGGCCTATATAGAGAATGCTACTTCTACCCTGCCAATTAACACAAAGACGAATGGTTATGAGAGAGAAAAAATGAAAACATTTTTGACGCGATGGGATCCAGCAGGAAGAAATGCCATTAGATTCGCTGCCTTTCTGTGCAGAATTAACATGACGAAAATGTTGATCTCTAACTCCAGTGATAAATCCCTTCCTCTCAGATGGTATTACAGTCAGTGGAGTGTTATTGATGAAGGAAGATCAAACACGATACGGGTTATAAATGATACATCCTGCAGTCTGTGCAGAAACTCGATTCGGCAGACAATTGTTCCTGGAACACCATTTATCAAACACTGAACAAAAAAAAACGGATGGTGTGACTTGAGATCGTCCCTTTGACATCACTTCCGAAAGCCCGATCCACGGTCTGCTAGTTTTGGAAGTACCATTTTCATGGCGGCAACGGTTGATCAAGTCGATGTGAATAGGTCATGCCCTAGGTATCTCTCGTTAGATTGGTGGTCATTACAGGTCAAACACACGGGGCATAGCAATCAGTGTCTGAGATGGTGACCACATATGTCTTCTTTCGCCGGCCATTCCCGCTCGACTGCCAAAATGAATTGAACTTACCGACGATGGAATGGCGTTTCGAGCAGCAAACCCTTTCAAGGCAGTGAACGTCTGTCAAGGCATATCCACTATAAAAACACTAGTCTCATCCACAGTAGCTCGTAATATCTGAGATATGGCCTCAGAGACTACAAAATTGCCGGAGAATATCAGAACAAGCTGTCAGAGGTAAAACAACCCAGTATGCTTAGTTTGACGTTGTGACCGCAAGTGTTGATTTCAAGGTCAACACGCTGATACATGTGACGGATTTAATGAACATATGACGGATTTAAATTAGGAAGTGGTGCTATCTTATTTTTGTCTTCTCAAAACAAAACTGTTAATATCCCAGTTAATCAGTGCTACTTTACAACTTCAGTCTAAAACACTTTCGTGAAACATATGCTTCGCACAGAACAGAAATGCATCTACGTTTAGACACAATTCTATACGAACTGTATTAATTTTCGTATGGCTTTCTTTTTTATCCATAAACCATTTTTCTGTCCATAATCACTTATCCAGTTTTTTCCTGTACATATAAACTGCTGATCATTAAAGGATATAAATGAAATACATGTAACCACTAGAATTCTAAGACGGAAGCAATAAAACCTTGGCTATTATCAAAATATAAACAGTTTTTATGTGTTAGATATACATTTGTATATGAAATGAGGTTACATTTTGGACCTTTAAAATTGTGTCACTGTCCAACAACACAAAAAAATCAGACAACAATAAAGTTATCATGTTACGGACGTTTATCTAAGTAGATTAACAGCAGCCACTTGTTTTCCAGCTGTCCGCGCGTGACTTATTATCTAAACTTGATCACATGGCAGATAATCACATAAACGGATATCTAAAATTTGAAACTACTTTCTTTTGAAATAATTCAGCGAGTGCGACAAGAATGACAAAGCGGAAAGAAGAAGGTAGGAAATATAAAACACTTTGACAAAGTAACCGATACTAAATGTATAAAACACCTTTTGTTTGTAAAATGTCACAGTGGAGTAAACTAGGTCGTTTGATTTCTGTTATCTGCTATCGTCTGAAATAAAAATGATATTGTGTTTTTGAATCCCACTCTCGCCCAATCCGCTATGCTCGGGCGGAAATACGTTTGCAGAAATACTTCAATGAAATATTGGACAAACAGTGCACAGACATATCTAACAATTAGATGCAATTAAAAACGTGCCGCACAGAGAGTAAACCCTGAGCAGCGAAGACAGTGTGATAGCTGACAAATGATCACACGTAACCGGCGAAATACGGTCTCTTGCCAGTTTACATGTACATCAGTCAGGGTTTTATTCTAACTGATCGTGTGAATGCATAAATAGTAGCAATTTACACACCTCCAAAATGCAGTAAATGTTATGTTAATTGCAATTTTTCAGACGTCACAGGTGTAGAATTACTCAAAATGCTTTGTTGCCATCACATTTAACATACTATCACATTAAAACAATGCAAAGAGGCCCTCATTAGTTCAGTCAACAAGCGCATTGTCGTGACAGCCAAGGAGCCCTAACAAAATAGAGTAGAGACTCGAATACTACTCTTGCTATTTCGGCTGCAGCTTTAGACCAGGAATTTTGTCTGGTACCATCTAGGAGGAGGTTGTTTTTCCTCAAATCATAATCGTGCCAGTCGACATACAAGGGAAGAATTTCTGCACTATGAGTCGTCGGACATTCGTAAACCACTTGTGAACCGTAAAGGAGCAGTCCTATTCGATAATCGCACGAACCATTTTCAAAGTAACCTAACCCACCTGTTCTCAAAGGGATATGTAGGAAATACTTGCAGAAGTACGACATCAAACACCACAAAAATATATAAGCAAATATGTTATTATGGCGCCACGTTTCAGTAAATTACTTAGTTCACAATATACAAGTCATCAAAGTGCGACAATAAAAAAATTCCATTTTATTTATTTAACTATTCATTTGTTTTTTGATTTGAAATGGAGTCCCCTATGTATTCAACAATATTTTACTGATACGACGGCGGATAGAAATATTCTGGGATTGGTCCGGGCAAAGCCTCGGGAAAACCCACCACCGTCCGCCAGGTAGCCGTCGGGCCAAATCTTATTTTCTGTTCTGATAAAACTATAGTAAAGAATTAATATTTGTCAATTTGTGACCTACATGATCAGTGTTAACTGCATTTCTTTATATGAATCCCTAACAATCTATCCATCTTACTTCATACACTTTCTTAGATCTCCGGTTGTCTGTGTTGAACGTTGTTTCGGACATTGGCCTTGGGTTGATTTAGCCGGGATTAATTTTCATTGTGCTTGACGACTGGCAGAAGAATGTTTGAGTCAACACCTGGCTTTATTGTCGGTCTTAAATGTTACCTGTTTATTACTCCATTGTTGTAACAATCGGCGCCCGAGAATCCAGGTTTCTCAACAGAACAGTGTCTGCTTGCATACATGTACACATTTAATTGTCATGCGCATATTGTATCGGACTACAATGGACTTACATGTACTTATACCCAAACGGCTAAGAATGTGGTGAGGAGTTGCAGTTTTCAGGTCACATGATCTAAAACGTCGAACATAACAACTATCCTTGTTTAAAACACATGCATTTCCTGGTTAAAAAGGGTAGAAATTTGCCTATTAATAATTTATAAACCTAAATGATGTGGAAGTTGGACAGCATGCCAAGTTTTTAACATGTCCGTTGGGAAAAAAATAAGAATATCACAACCAAATATTATCCATAGATAATGGTTTCTGTATAACAAGGGAGTTTTTTCTTGTATATAATGTAAAACCTTTTTGAAGTTGGCCTACATGCTATCTTCATGAGATATCGATACCTGTCAGTACGCCTCCTGTATTATATCCTCTCGGAATATTTCAAGAAATTTTTATGTTATAAATGTGTCAAACGTTTCATGTATGTCGTTGTTCTTTTAACAGTAAGGCTTCCGCCCGTTGACATGCCTGTTGCTGACAAGAGCGTGATATCAGACGAGAAGGAGACTGACCTACGGGATACCAATGTTAACCTTGGGAGGCGATTCCATGTCATATGGGGCGTCCTGGCGTTATTTGTCTCGTCCATGATGATCATATCGTCAACATATTCCCAGTATTTGGTGGCACATTTCATAAAGGAGGTCCGTTTGGAGTGGAACATCACCGAGATATCGTCGACCGGAACTAGATGTGAGGCTAACACAAGCAGTCTAAGCTACACAGTGATGATAGAATCTCAGTCCAGAGCGGCCACCATTAAGATGTATCTGTCTATGACCAGTGGCATCCCCAGCATCGTGGTCATATTCCTGCTTGGAGCCTTCTCGGACCGCGTTGGAAGAAAAGTTCTCTTCCTGTTACCAGTATTTGGTTTCATTGCCATGACCGTAACATATGCAGTTGTTTCCTACTGGACGTTGCCCATTCAGTTCGTATACATCGGTCATTTCCTGGAAGGCATTTCCGGTGGTTTTGTCACCTTTCTGATAGGTATGTTTGCTTACACATCCGACTTGACGAAGGGAGGTAACTCACGCTCGCTTCGAATAACCCTGGTGGAAACTGTGATCGCTTTCAGTCTGGGTGTAACGGACGTGGCTTTGGGACATGTGATACACAGTTGGGGTTACACCATACCCTTTGTAGTCGGCACAGCATTACTGTTCCTAGACGCTGGCATAATACAGTTTATCTTACCCGAATCGCATGTTGTGTCGACTTACACGACATTGAGCGTCAAGCAGTACTTTTATTCAACCTTCTATTTTTATTTTTCAAAGAAAGTGAACAGGTTTTTGTTCCAGATCGGCGGTTGCAGTTTCTTTATCCTGGCACTGATTGGCTTGGGGAAGCCCTCTGTAGACATACTGTTCATGCTTAATTCGCCGTTGTGTTGGGATTCAGTGAAGATTGGGTACTTCGGGGTGGCACATCGAGTCTCCGCAGCCTTAGGTGGGCTTATCCTGGTAACAGTGTTGCAAAGATGGCTCCCTGACGCCAAGATCGCAATGCTTTCGACCATATCATTTTTCCTTGGAGTCGTTGTTCAGGGCTTTGCATGGAATGACATTCTCATGTTTACCTGTAAGTCTTTGGATTTCCTAACGATAACGTAAATATAGTTCAGCCAACTGGAAGTGGGAGATAACAAAAAAGTATAGAGTTTTTGATGTTTTGTATGAAAAGATATCTTCAGAAGAAATGATAAACAAGTACATGTATGTCACGTGGCATGTCAGTTATACGACGCAATGACACAGCCGCACCGCATTGACATTTGCAAATGTTTGCCTAACTGGTGGAGAGTACAGATAATACGTGAGATAAGAGTAATTAAACTCAAAACACAAATGAAAATCAAATATTTTATTGGCACCTTTATTTTTACATAAACCGACAGTTTGTTTTCTAGGCAATCGTACGGGGAAAGCTCTCAACGCTTTTCGAAAAATACATGTAATTTTTCTTTTCTAAATTTTGATTGTCTTAAGAATTTTCTCTTTATAATCGTACTCCCTTTAAAGCTCCAGCGGTTTGTTGCATCAGTCTTTTAAAATACGTCTTTTCGTCCACTGTAAAGCCATATACAATCACTTCGATTTAAACACTCCAATAATTCTCATTCATAAATAAATATTCCGGACGTATTGTAATGTTGTGTTTAAGATTAATATGTATTCGCCTAGATACCTGGTATTCTCTTATTTCTGCAGCTGTAACCGTCGGAGCTTTCGCCAGCGCTGCCATATCCTTGGTTCGGGCGATATTATCAAAGCTAACACCTCAAGGACAACACGGTAAAATTATACCAAATTCGGATCACATTCTGATAGCGATGTTTCAAGATTCATGTGTATCTATTATTAATTCCACCTTAATTATCAGCTGTTCCATTCGTGTTTGGCATATCAAACACGATCTAGACGATATACGAACAAATGTGGCTTGGATGAAATAGCTTCTTGATGAAGCCCTCTTGATGAACGATATTCAAATAGGTATATAAAACTATTAACATAATAATGTATGTTCCGTATTTCAATATGTCACTGGGGACCACTTTTGCTCGAAAATTTCTGTCCTGAAATACGACGTCTTGTCAGTTTACCTGAGTTAGGGTATTTTTCCACTTGGTCATGTAAATGCTTAAATAGTATCAAATTGACCGCCCCTCCGACCATCTCCTTCCCGCCCCCGGCGCCATGGCTTAAGCAGAATGACCTTCCGTGAAAGTGTCCACGAGCAAATTGTCTCTTGTACAAAATATTCTGGGGGCCTCTGTGGCTCAGTTGGTTTGCGCGCTAGCGCAGAGTAATGACCCAGAGGCCTCTCACCAACGCAGTCGCTGTGAGTTCACGTCCAGTTCATTCTGGCTTCCTCATAAGTGAATGTTTGCCATCAACGTGCGGATGGTCGTTGGTTTACCCCGGGCTCTGACGTAGCATTGGTAACATCTATGATCAGCTAAGGTTAACTAGTGGCAGAAGACACCAGTATGATAACAGCTAACCAATTATCTTCCCTTTACCAGGTGCAATGTTCGGCAGTGTGGCTGTTATCGAGGCAATCACCATGCTCACGAACGGCATAGTTTTCAACGTCATCTACCGGTCTACTTTGTCATTATTCCACGGTGCCGTTTACATGTTCATGGGAGGCTTGCTGTTGGTTGCAGTAGGATTGTTCATGTAAGCTTTTCTCGCTGTCGGCCGAAGGTTAAAAAAGAGTGCTCTCCAACATTAAGTGTGTACAAAACGTATACCGGTGCAATACAAGCAAATTAAGTTAAACACATTCTATACACAAACTTGTGTACCGGGTACCTAGTCATGAGCTACACAAATCTGTACATATTTCCTTTTTGAGAGTACCCTAAATCAAACTTTTTTGTCTTTGTGGTGATTTTTAAATGTGGGTATATATAGGGCCAGGCGTATATGTCCTAAAAGTTTTGGGTCCTGTAAAAAATAAAACTCTAAAAATGCTTAAATTATAACTCAGAAGTTCAAACATATTATGTGTTCCCAATTTACTGCTTAGTTCCAAATGTACGCGTTAAATTCACATGTCGAAGCAGGTAAAGTCAAACTTACTTTATAAAATGGGCTCTCAAGACCCAAAAATCCGCAATTGTGGAACTCTCGCTTTAGTCATCCAGTAAGCGCTTTTGGGCACCGGAAACCGTGGTATATGACCTGATATGATGTAGTACACAACAATGTTTAACTTTTCAAATATACAGAGAGTACAGTAAATTGAAAGATGAATCATACCAAAATTGTTCAGATCAGTCCTTAAAATTATCCACCTTTAATATTGTTTAGAATCTAAAGTCATCGTTTTGCATCGTGGAGGATCAACGCCTAAAAGACACACATGTATGTATACTAAATTACGTATAAATCCGTCCTAGCTGCAAGCTAGAGCGGAAAAGAGAATGTTGTGTCGACTACATGGTTCATAAATCCGCCCCCTCCCAAACACCACCTCCACCACCAATTAGAGCTAGTGCAGGAGAGATAAAAAATATCTAAACGATGAAACCTTGATATTTTATATTTTGACAGAAAGCTAATCAGCTGATATAGAAAAAGAGTGGAAATAAGTACAGCTCATACCTTACGGTATGACAGAGCATTACGGAAAGCCATGTTATAATGTCGATAATTCACAATTTATTTATACAGGTTGTCCACACATTCGGATGTCTTCTGATATGCAATTTCCAAGTCAATACAGATGTGATGATTGTCCTTGTTTGTTGGTTTTTGTTTTGTTTTTTGGTTTTTTCTTAATTTTTTAATTTTTGTTCCCATTCGTCTTCTTTAGGAGAATCCCTATGATGAATAATTAGAACATCCAATATCTTTAAATTAGTCTCCCTCTGGCTATAACTTATCAAGCTTAAAATCACTAACTACTCAAGCTAGCGATGTCGTCGCAGTGGCGCCAAGGCTAGTAAGACGATACTCGCTCGATGGCAAGTCAAGGCAATCTTTTTTCTGTTTCAAACGATTAACTTTTATATTTTCTCATTCTTTTGCAGTGTTTTGGAGCGAGGAAAACGCAGAACGGCTGGAAATGAAAATGTTCAAGTTGTGAATGATGAACCGAAAGAGATGAAGTCACATTCATGAGTAGTGGATAATGGCGTCATAAAGGAGGATTTCAGGAGATAATTAGCTTCTCTGTGAAGGGTCTATCCCAAATACAACTACTTGGTGAGAGATTGAATACATCGCCTAGAGGTAAAAATCCTTTAGTTCATAATAAGTTGCAATGAGACACCCTGTTCTTCTGACGTGTTGAATGTGGACGATGGGATGAAGAAGCCTGTAAGGACCTCGATGTCTACCCGTCTCTTTGTAAAACTATCGACAAATGTGTCTGAATTAATGATAGGGAGTAAGGGCTTCTAGTCGCCAGTGGAGCAAAAAAGCACACTTTATAATAGCAGAAAAAGAACCATGACTTAAGAAGGAAAAAAACGTTTTTCTTTTAATCACCATTTGCATAAATATAATCGAATCACCAAAGTTTAACCACTTGTGCGTTTGATTATGCAATAATGTTTCTTTGGATTTTCGGATACTTTTGAGAGCATAACATTATATCGAGTTTTGCTCTATTCCATTTTGCGGTAAACGGTTCACAGATTAGATTATTCTCCATACTTAGGTGAATATAGAACAACAACAAGTTTATGATCGAATATGTTTATTTATTTCAAGAGGTTGCCTGGAACGGTATAAAACAATGAGAAAAATGTCGGTATATCATACTTCGTAAATGTTTCCAGACATAAGTATTACGTATTGTTTATCAAAGCTATAACAGGTGAAAACGGAATCGTCCTGAGGTGAAACACGTGGGTATATTGTTTCCTTTCGCCGATGGGTGCATCCTCTTGTGTAGTTGGTATCTTATGATGTGTTACAAGCCCGAATATGTCAGTAAATCTAGTGCTCCAGCCACATGTCGCAAGTGGAATATCACATGAGGTCTTACTCTTTGCGCCCAGTTGAGGGTGCCACCACAACTTGGACTGAATCTGTCTTCACTTTTAACAAATCTGAAACCAGCATAAGAGCAGTAGACAATGACAAAAGTGCCAAAATGCTATTCTGGATGTGTCTTCTTGTATTCTCATGGTAATTTCCGTGGATTGCCAGCATCACCAAAATGGCCACCGGAAGTTGTAAAAACATGACGAATGGCAGCAAGATAAGGAGAACTGTCAACAATGGATCTGTCGTTAACTGCCACTGCTGGATGACGTCTATCAACATCACGGTGCTGTTAGACAATATCGAAAAATCCATCACCATTGCTAGTGCATTTTTCGAGCTGTATTTTTTAACTGAGGAATTTTGAGGCGAATCCGTCTGAAACGAAAATATCAAGAAACAATATGATATTTCATGTTCAGAACAAAGTTGGGGGGGCTGGTTATGTCCCAAAGCAGTGGTTTTACCGAGAAAAACGTCGTAAAGTGTGACAATCGTTCTAAACATACCAACTGTGCAACTCCGAAAAACGAAGGCTTCATTTTCACTCCGTATTTCAACATTTTATTTTGCCATCATCAGGAATGATCAGGTGTATTACAGCACAACACATTCAACCAATTATTGTTAGCTGCATTACACTGGAACATATTCAGTGATATTTCAGAACGATTATTTTGAAATTAAGCAGCACTAAAACGTAACTAGATGGAGATAATTAGACATGACCTTGTCCTGCCTATATATGATGCTACATGCTGTTGGGATTAGAGTATGTCTAATGACTTCTGTCTGTTCGGTTTATTGACACGTCCCAGTGGGCACACGATGCAACGTTGATATCATGTCGAATCAGGTCGTGACGTTGAGCAACGCAATATCACGTTTATTAAACGTGTGTTTAATAATGTTTAATCAACATCGTGAATCAGTGTTGATTCCACGTTTATATTATGGTCATTTTTTGATGAAAAAAGAGTACATTATTTAATACATGGGAACATGTCGGACAATATATGCATGAACAATTTTATATAAACTAGTGCTCAAAAGAAAGTATACACCAAAACAAATACATAAAAATCGCGCAAAGTAAAAAATTGAGAAATTATGCATGATGAGCCCTATTACCCGTGTAAACGCCGATCCATCCAGGGAACAAACTGGCCCAACAAAGCAAGATTTGCCTAAACTTAGCATAAAATCGAAAAATGGCCCTTCCACGTGTAACACGACATGAACGTGCATTTTGGCGGTTAAATGAGTCGACGGGAAACGTTAGGAACACAGTCGTCAGAAAAACACCAGAGGCATGCCACGTTTGAGCCAAGTTGAGCGAGAGAGAGCTGTTCGCATGGCCCAGCAAGGAGCGACAAACGCCGCCATTGCCAGAACCTTTGGTTGCACAAGAGCAACTATCGTCAGATTTATGCAGCGACTCCGGCAGACAGGCGTTACATCCGACAGGCCTAGGAGCGGTCCACCACGCGTCACCACCCCCACTGAAGATTGACACATCCGGACCATTCACCTCCGCAATCGGAACATAACGGCAACGTCAACGGCGGCGACGGCACTAGGGCACCCGATTAGTCGACACACAGTCTACCGTCGACTACGTCAACACGGTATTAGGGCACGTCGACCGTATTGTGGAGTTTATCTAACGCCTCAAAATCAACGTCGTCGGCTGATATGGGCCAGGCGCGTTCTACGCTGGCAGAGGCGTGAATGGGCACGGGTAATGTTCTCCGACGAGAGCAGGTTTTGCCTGTACAAAAATGACGGTCGGGCTAGGGTATACAGGCGTGTAGGAGAAAGTTTGGTGCCAAATTGCGTTCAGCAAGTTCGAGCGTTTGGAGGTGGTAGTGTGATGGTGTGGGGAGGCATCTGCTGCGATCTGAAGACGAGGCTGGTGGTGATTCATGGGAACCTCAATGCTCGCAGATACACGGATGAAGGTTTACGACCGGTTGTAGTCACCAACAGCAAAGAGGAATTTTGTACCAGCATGATAATGCAAGACCTCATACTGCAAGATTGACGAACAACTTTCTACAGAACGCCAACATCGATCTCTTACCATAGCCGGCATGTTCACCCCACCTCAATCCAACTGAGCACTTGTGGGACCACTTCTGGGCAGACAAGTCAGAAGACTGCCAGTGCCACCTGTGACCGTTCAACAGCTGGAAGAGTGTCTCCAACAAGAATGGCAACGAATCACACCTAACGTCATTCGACGCCTGACGTCATCAATGCGGCGACGTGTTGTGGCCTGCATCAATGCCAATGGAGGCCACACTCGCTACTGAGCATGATTTGAATGACATTCCCAGAGGGAAAAATGCTTCATTTGAATTTTGCAAATGTGTAAATGTTCTGTTGACACCACATCTCTTTGACTGACCATCAAACCAAACCTTCACCATTTAATGAACTGTATGTATGGACGTTTCAGGTGAAATGGAATATTCTTATGGAATTAAAAATAATTTCAAATATTTCTTTCCGTTTTTATTTGATGTCTGATCAAACAGCTGTATACTTTCTTTTGAGCACTAGTTTAGTTGAGTAGTAATACATTTCCAAATGGTACATAAAATAATTACTTAATACATAATGGACGTTGATAGAAGTCAACTGCTGATGGATTTATACTTAAGTGTGCTGTTATTAGTCCAACGTTATAAACTTTTGCAATTTAATAAGGTACAAATCACGAAACATTAACGAGGCGAAATGAATGCAAGAGAAGTACAGATATGGGGATTGATAAGCGTCTCGTTCAGTTTTAGCGGATTCCAAAAATGATTTACCGTATCTGTTCCCTGGGCTGCTGATCTGTTCACGTTGGAGCTGTGAGAATTCTTTTCTTCTTGGCCAAGGTTTCCTGCCTCCATTGTCTAAGTTGGAGTCAAGAAATGTTTATTTAATTAGTCTTCTATAGTTGCCAGTTAATTACGAAAAATATCTGTAAAAACATCATAATAACATTAACATTGTCTTAAAATAGAAGAAGTTAGCTAAACTGTTTAGTCTCCGGGAAATTGTATTATAATAATTATGTTGTATTATAATGACATTATGGATAATGTTCGGGGATGAACCTTCTGAGAATGTACAAATGTAAAACATAAATCATAGCCATATACCCATGTATACTTAACACATAGCTTTTGTTGTAACTGAAGTCATACTCTATAGCTGCTGCGTCTTAATAATGTCTTAATGACACGTGGGGAGGCTTTTTGACACACAAATTATTCAATTTAACAAAGAACAGTTCACAAACCTCTAGTTAACGAAGTTTGATGACTTGTAAAACAGAGCAGAAATTTAGACTGTTTAATCTCTTGCACAGTGTATGCACTTAACCCGGGTAATTAACTGCTTTGCTATGCAACACTCGGTAACTATAAAAGGTGTGGAGCTAATGCATACAGTACATAATTAGTGTTAGGAAGCATTCTTTAACTGATTTCTTAAAATGGATTACCACTTCCGTTGTATCGGTTAGAGCCTTATTGTCATTGGTGTTGTAGGAATTATGTTCTCGTGGATTTAGCTTTGTGTCCTCAGTCGACTGTAAAAAAATCAAAAAACGTTTACGTAAGTCGTGTTTTATAGCTGTCAGACTTAATTCTCTACTCTGAATGCGAGGTATATCTTAGATGTATGAAGTAAAATATGTGAAATTTTAATTAATGCAAGAGGTAATTAATTGATATGGTAATAAAAGGTATAAAGACTTTCTATTTATCACTAAAATACAATATTAAGAATATTCTGTGCGTATTCTATAAATGAATTACCACTTCCTTTGCCGCACATACATCTATGTTTCCAAGTTCCTGCGGATCTAGATTTTTGGCCCCAATCGCCTGAAGTAGATCAAGAATGTTCACGCAAATGTACTAAGAACAAGTAGTTATATTATTTTAACAGTACGATATGAACGTATGAACGTTCTACACAGAGACTACATGAGCGTATATTTGGTTATGTTTGATGCTACACGTTGTTGGGTCATCTGTACATGTGTGTCTTAATGACAGAAACTGTATCGGTTATTGTCTGGTATCTCAGGTAGGCCTGCTAAGTGCTATCAATGTATACAGACATTGCACAGGCCTTACTGAAGTACATGTAGTAAAAGCTTATCATAATCTATGATCTTACAGCTTCCGTTAAATCGGTTACAGCGCTATCCTCAGTAGTGTTGTAGGATATATGCTCTTCTTGCTTTGGTTTTGCATCTTCTGTCTTCTGAAATGAATTAAGAAACACTTATGGAATTCACCATTTTAGCAACAAGACATCTAAGGCCCAAGCTCCACACTAACTTCCTTTCTCTTTTCGACAATAGCTAACTAACTCAATATGATACCTATAGATGTAGCCACTATCCCACATATGCTAGGTTTATTACCATTCCAAGAGTAAGTCACTGCCAAATATGCGAAGACATGATAAATGTTCACAGTGGCGTACATACATTGAAAAGTCGGTAGGCGGCTTCCAGAAATGAATTACCACTTCAATTGACTCCACTGGAGTCTTGTTGCTGTTGGAGTTGTAGGATTTATCCTCGTCTTGGTCTATCTGTGAGGTCTGTGTCAACTGAAAAAAATCAAGAAGTGTTCAGTCCAGAAGTTTATAGCAAAGCAGTCTTAAACCAGACCTCTGACACCTAAGCTGTACACAAATTTCTATGCTCTTTTAAACAATAGTTAGCCAGCTCAAAATTTTATATATATGAATATAAATGCATCAACACCAAGACATGTAAGAAGATGTCATATACTATTCTCACTGAAGAAAATGTTTTAGAAGTTTATCAGCAGCTTCTTGAATGAATTACCTCTGCCGCATCTGTGGTATCTCTTTCCGCATTGGTATTGTAGGAAATATGCTCTTCCGGGTCGAATTTCATGGCCTCTATTGTCTTAAATAAAGCAACATATGTTTGTGCAATTTGTCGTATGTTATAGTCAGGATTATTGCAAAAATATGTGTAAAAAAAGGAATTTCCCACTGTCTGACAAGGTTTTTAACATGAAATCGGCTGTCATTCTTTAAAAATTTATTCACTTTTAGCTATATATATACTATACAGTACGGAGATAAGTGGAGTATTTATGTCGAACTATCAAAGACACAACTCCAGCCGGTAAAACGGCCGAAGGTGCAAGTATGTACATCACACGTGAGAAAATCTGTTACTAACATGTCAAATATTGGTGATTTTCACCGGGTCTTCCAGTTTCCCCGACCCATAAACCTAATTTCCATCGCATCGTGTTCGTATATAATTTTTTTTTGTTTGATATTTTACACCATACTTCCCATCGTGTTAATAAACAGTGAAATGAACAAAGTATAGATAAATTAGGTCAATGAAACCTCATTTACTTTATGCCAAAATATTAACACTGATTGTATTTGGTAGTGTATCAATATTCTTTGATGTTATTATTCTTTTCTGACATATTTAGGTGAATGGAAACCGAAACGTAATTTAGAGCCAGCCTTAAAGGTATACGTGACAGCAACAGTTACAATTCTAACGCGTCGCTTTAGCATGAAGGGGAACGACTGGTTGACCCGTATCAGTATAATATCTTGGGCGGGGCGGTTTACTTGCCTTCGGTAAGTCGTCTCAGTGAAGCGGCAGTAGATAAAAGAGCGGTGGAAATCCGTCCTGCAAAAAGGAAGCACATTACATACACCCTAAGGATTCCTTCGACGTCATATGACTGAAAAATTGTTGAGTACGACGTTAAACTCCAAGCACTCGCTTACTCTAACGCTTCACAAATCGATCTGTGTCAATTACTCCACAAATAACTTACAAATTCAACTCACTTTGTTCCGTGCCATTCTCTTCGGTCATTGGTTAATGTTTTTTGTGCTAATTCTGGATTTGACAGTCACATATATATATATATCTATATATATATATATATGGAGAGAGAGCTGATTAACCGTTGAAATCTGGTTCAGCAGTAACGACATTAACCTGTACATGTTACAGTAGACGAGAACCGATGTGACAGAATAACGGTGAACCTTATCATGATGGGTGTTCTGAATACAATGCATGCATGCAGTACCTCAGTTCTATTTATAGCGATTATACACGGTGGTAGAATCTGTACCAGGTGTTACTACAAAAATAACATTACTCACTGTCATGCACATATCGACACTGGGTGGCTGTTACCTTAAAATGCACAAAGTAAAGAGGAATGTCCGAGTTACGCTCCATTCCTTAAACAAATAATGACGCAGAGGCCTCACAGGGAAGGAGTGTTACGAGGACATTCAGCTCATGAAAACTGTACAGTGTTCTTTCTGTGCCACGAAAAATCACTTGTGTCAGCCTTCGAAACTTGATACTCTCTAAACCTGACAGTTTCAAAACACAACGAACCTGCGGATGGTCGTGGGTTTCCCCCGGGCTGTGCCCGGTTTCCACCCACCATAATGTTGGCCGCCGTCGTATAAGTGAAATATTCTTGAGTACGGCGTAAAACACCAATCAAAAAAAAAATCAAAACACGTCGTGTTTTAAATGGGAATTTAACATCTAAAAACCCAACGCATAGCGTAGATATCGACTAATGAAAATCGGCGTCCAGCTTATGATGCGTCGAATTTAGGAGTTGATGCAAGTGTTTTATAATTGTACACATAGAACGCCGTAGAAAATCCACCCCATCCTGACGGAACATCGTTAAATCTAATTACATTGTGAAAACAATAAAGTCGGGGGGAATGCGTGGAGTGTAACCTGTAAAGCTTCCATGTGACACCATACGAGTTTCAGCACTGGAAATTTGCGCCAGTTTGTAGTGTTAGTTATGTAAGGGTTATCGCCTGATCTTGAGGTGTTTGGTCGCGGGTATACACCTGGTAAGCGGTCATTAATAGACCGAGGCTTTAGCCCGAGGTCTATTATGTTACTGCTGACCACCACAAGCGAATAACCTACTTACATAATGACACTATTGTTCCACCGCGAGTTCTCTATTTTGCGTATTGTCCAGTTTCGAGCGACAGTTCTAAGGACATGCACTGGCATCAGAAATAATCTGATAGTAGTTTGTTTTCGTCATGTATGCACAGTAATAATGCATGTAAGGCGACACCAAATTCCAAATCTGTATGCAGTTTAAATAAACTGGCACTATTAATGTCGACAAGAAGTCTAGGAGGAAAACACAGACTTGGAAGCTATAATTGGATCTGATGACAAGTGAACTTGATTACGTAATTAACATATCTAGATTTCATTCTTTCTTTGTGCCTGTTTTACAGGACACAACCACCATCCCATTATGACCCTCAAAGCAGATGTGATATGCATAGCATACAGAATCCAGACTTTGAACTTTGAGGCCTGTTGAAAGCATTCATTTCCATGATTTGTACCGATTGTTGAGTGGACTAGACGAAATACTAGAGTCAAGAACTCGAATTCGCACAATACTCATAAAGTGCAAAATTTCAGTGACATGTCATATCACGGCAGTGACATGTCATATCATGGCAGTGACAGGTATTATCACAGCAGTGACAGGTCTTAACACGGCGGTAGAAGCCATATCACGACAGTGACAGGCCATATCACGGCAATGACAGGTCATACCACGGCAGTAACAGGTCATATCGCGGCAGTGACAGGTCTTATCACGGCAGTGACAGGTTTTATCACGGCAGTGACAGGTCTTAACACGGTGGTAATAGGTCATGTCACGGCAGTGACATGTCATACCACGGCAGTGACAGGCCATATCACGGCAATGACAAGTCATATCACGGCAGTGACAGGTTATATCATCGCAGCGACAGGTCATATCACGGTAGTGACAGATCATATTAAGATGGTGGTGACAGGTCACATCACAGAGGCGACAAGTCATATCTGCACATGGTCAGGTAATATCACTGTCATATATAGTTTCAACCGTACAGGCTCAAGTAGCATGTCCAGCAAGACCTATAATATAGTCACTTAAAATCCTACGTTAGTCATATAGAATCGAAGCCACAATGGCTTGCATTGAAATGATTCATATGGACACAAACGCAAATAGTTTTAGGGGAGGTAACTCCTCTTTTTGTCCAGTTCACGCTGAATTATCCTTCCCTGACATCGTATTAGAGAAGGAAATTGGAATTCGACCAGAGTCGTGTGATGTCTAAGAGGGTAAAAATGGTAATCTTGTCAACGCCTTGGATTGACTCTCTGCATGAAAAGTAACATTTTATCACTGGTTAGTTTGTTAAAGGTATAAGTAGATTTCGCAGGGCCCCATGTCTTGTATGATGTCGTTTCAGTAGAGACGTAACCTATTACATGCGTATAGGTTATGTCACTATTTGGCCCGGTCAGCTTCAACGAAACGTGGTCTTGATATGACCAAAATGATGTTAAATGCAACAGTTGGCCACAAGCAAT